>NC_083108.1:60390791-60690791 GCF_949774975.1 Lagenorhynchus albirostris
TTATTTACCTGGCTTCAATGTCTTGGAAAACAAATTTAAAAATTTATTAACTGGGCTTCCCTGGTGGCTCAGTGGTTAAGGATCCGCCTGCCAATGCAGGGGACACAGGTTTGAGCTCTGGTCCAGAAAGATCCCACATGCCGTGGAGCAACTAAGCCCGTGTGCCACAACTACTGAGCCTGCACTCTAGAGCCCGTGAATCACAACTACTGAAGCCCTCACGTCACAACTACTGCAGCCTGCGTGCCTAGAGCCCGTGCTCTGCAACAAGAGAAGCCACTGCAATGAGAGGCCCATGCACCGCAATGAAGAGTAGGCCCCACTCGCCGCAACTAGAGAAAGCCCGCGTGCAGCAACGAAGACCCAACGCAGCCAAAAATAAATTAAAAAAAAATTTATTAACCAAGATGACATACACCTAGAGCAACACTATGCAAAGGAAACTGATCATCAATATTACTCTAAAGTGACAATACTAGCTTATAAGACAATATAGCCTACTTGTTTTTTAACTTTACCCTTAAACATTCCTGATTAATATCATTCCAAATATCTCAGGAAAGATATCGTCCATAAATTAAGAATATTGCTAACAGGAAACACCCAAATGACCATCAACAGAAGAATGGATAAACAAATTGTGGTACTTACATACAATGGAATACCTCTCAGCAATAAAAAGTATAAACTATGATACAGGCAACAACATGGATGAAATCTCCAAAGAATTATGCTGAATAAAAGAAGCCAAAAAAACCCTTGTATATACTATGTGATTGTATTTACATAAAAGTGTACAAAATGCAAGCTAATCTATAGTGACAGAAAGCAGATCACTGGTTGCCTGGAAACTAGGGAGGAGGGAGGCAGGAAGTAGGGTTACAAAGCAATACGAGGAGACGTGGGGTGATGGACAGGCTCACTGTTTTCTTATGGTGATGGTTTGTTTCACAGGTGTGAATGTGAATGCGTATATGTCAAACTTATCAAACTGTACTTTTTAAACCTGTGCAGCTTGTTGTATGTAGATTACACCTTAATAAAGCTGTCAGAAAAGAATATGACAATTGAAATCTAACATGGTCAAAGGCGACTTGTTCATATCCTCCAAATCTGTATCTTTTCCGATTCCGTCATTTAATGTCATTATTTATCCAGTATCCTTAACATGAAAAGTCAGAATCCTAAAATGTGCCTTCCTACATGGATCTAGTACCATGTTGGAAAAATAGTAGACAGTCAGTGAGTCACATGAATACACTGCAATCATCTGTTCTAGAAATCTGTCTTCTGTTTCACCAGGGCAGAACGTTGTAACGTATCACTCATTCTGCATCCCCAGGGCCCTAATCCAGTAACTATTCATTGGATAAATGAATGTACTACACTATAGTTTCACTATATCCTGAAACAGAGCTTAAACTTTGACTTCCACATAAGAGGATGCTAAGGTATTAATGTAATTAGAAAGGTCAATATTTTAAAACACTGAAATTCTCAGAGACATTGGGGTGGTTCTAATAAAATTAGATAGTTTTTAAAAAATGGAATAGCTATTTCCTCAAATGTAAGGTTAGGCTTTCAAATTGGTATAATATCATTTCATAATAGTCCTTAAGATAGACCATTTTACAAAACATGACACGACTTCTTCAACACTAAACAGAACACAGAGAATACCCAGCTATCTCACCCAGTCAGCGTTTTTCAGCTCCTCCAGGTCTGTGTTAGATTCGTTACTCTTCTCCATTTCTTGAATCTTCTTCAGATTCTACCAATTAAAATTCAAATAAAACATTTAAGCACAAAATTTCATTAAGCTACCTTCTCAAATTAAAATTTCGAACGGATACCTTCAGATAAAATATATACAGAAGTGTTACTGAAGCAGATAGCACAGAATCTACTCCTCTGTAAATTTCAGCCAATTTCAGTAAATTAAAATAAATGCAGTCCTGCAGATGGATGGACTGAGATTGTTCATTCTAATTTCCTTTGAAGCCTTGTGGTTAAACCTCAGTCACAATATTAATTCACATCTTCTAAACTGTACTGACATTTCCTTCTCCATCAACCCCCACATTCAATCCATCATTAATCTCACAGATGTAACTTTCTCTCTTTATTACTTAAGTCCTCTTCTTTTCATCTCCACTGTAAATCCCTTAATCCAAACACCATCTTATTTGGCCTGGACCTCTGAAGCAGCCTTGCCCCGGACGCTAAGTGCTAAGCCTTCAGGCAACCATCAATTTAACCACAACCACAACCCATGTTACAGGAGAAACTGAGGCTCACAAAAACTAACTAATATGTCTTGGGTACCCCAAGGTGAGTGACAGAGCAGGAGTGAAGCACATGGAAGTGCCCCAGGGCCTCAGACAAGGTGAGTGATGGAGCAGGACTGAAGCAGACATGAGGTAAGACGTATGGAAGGGACAGCACACGATGAGCAGAATGTTGGGAATGTAGCATCCAGACACTTAAATAACCCTGAGAAAACGGACAGGTAACGTTCTACTTTAACTTGGCCAAAATGAGCATTTACGAATTGGTATTACACAAGGAAAAGAATAGGATTTATGATTTGTACCTGAGCTTTGCACATAACGGGTACTTAATAGGTGGTGTGACATTATGTCAAAATCTGAGTAATAGGGGCTTCCCTGGTGGCGCAGTGGTTGAGAGTCCGCCTGCCGATGCAGGGGACATGGGTTCATGCCCCGGTCCGGGAAGATCCCACATGCCGCAGAGCGGCTGGGCCCGTGAGCCATGGTCGCTGAGCCTGTGCGTCCGGAGCCTGTGCTCCGCAACGGGAGAGGCCCACGTAACGAAAAAAAAAAAAATCTGAGTAATAATCATTATTAACTAAATCAGGACTCTCAGTTTTCTGACTTTAAAGATATATCACAGGGGGCTTCCCTGGTGGCACAGTGGTTGAGAGTCCGCCTGCCGATGCGGGGGGTGCGGGTTCGTGCCCTGGTCTGGGAGGATCCCGCGTGCCGCGGAGTGGCTGGGCCCATGAGCCATGGCCGCTGGGACTGCGCGTCCGGAGCCTGTGCTCCTAAAGGGGAGGGGCCAGAACAGTGAGAGGCCCGCGTACCACCAAAAAAAAAAAAAAAAAGATATATCAGAGGTACTGGTATTACATTATCTCTGATATTCAAATTTCCTCATTTTTTGCTAGGGATTATTAGTTAGCTTTAAAAAAATCTCTGATGACTTAAGCCATAATACCAAAATCAGAACTGAGCGGGGAAGAGACCGAAAAGGAGAAGCACAGGTGTTATTCTGTTCCTCTAATGACTGCAACCCAGGCTCCATTCCCAAAAGAATTAAAGTACATACTACTTGGGATTTCCCTGGCAGTCCAGTGGTTAAGACTCCGCGCTTCCTCTATAGGGGGCGCGGGTTGGATCCCTGGTTGGGGAACTTAAGATCCCTCATGCCGTGCGGCACGACTAAACTAAGATAAAAAATAAATAACATAACATAAAATATAAAAAAAATAAAGTACACACTACTCTATTGACTAGAAGATTCTTCCAGGTTTTTTAACAATTAAAATGGTGAAAGAAAAGAGACTCAGGAGGTGAAATGCCTCTGGGCACCCTGAGACTCTATCAGGCTACGTCATCTATTTATCAGCACCAACACTCAAACAATGACAGCTGAACCTAAGTCCCCATCTCCCTCTCCCTAGAAAGCTTTACCCCAGATGCCCACTTAGCTAATTCCCATATATCCTTCTCATTCTTGCTCAAAGGTTACCTTCTCAATGGGGCCCACCTTGACCACCCTATATAAATTCCAAGCCCCACACCCTGCCATGAGCAACCCCTAGTCTACGTCTTTCTCCAAAGTCCATCCTGCCTCTAACAGTCCATATGATTTACTTAATATGTTCACTGTCTGCCTCTCCCTGACAGATTCCAAGCTTCCATGGGGAAGTAGTTTTGGTCTATTTTGTTCACTGTTGGGCTCCTCAAATCTCTAGAACAGTGCCTTGCACTTAGTAGGTGCTCAGTAAATATTTGTTGAATATGTGAATTAAGATACTTTCAACCAAGAACGTTCAATCACTTAAATCTCTTCAATAGTTCTTATCACGTCAACTTTAATAAGCGGAAGCTCAATCAAAAGGAAAATTATTCAGAGGAAAATCTGTATTTTCTTCCCTAAACTCAGAATCCCCTGGAAGGATGGGATGGAGAAATCTTATCTTTCTGTCATATTTCTCCCATCACCTAAAAAGGCTGATCCCACAGCAACCACTTTATTGTTTATCCAATGATCTATAAACCAAAAGATAATGAAAAGAGCTGAAAACACAGTGGAGAAACTCATCTTTACAAGCCTATGTTGTTTTTAAAAATTCCGATGGTCTCTAGGTCCTTTTAGGATCCAAACAAGAGAAGGCAAGACAAATGTACAGATACAGTAGAAGATGGGAGATCTTTGGCAAGATGAAATCTTTATCTTTTTTCCTTGAATCCTACTGCTACTACCAAAAAGGTGATTACAGTAGGTCTCTGAATTGTTCTTTCTGCTTCAGCTTCTTCCTCATTTGGTTTATCTTCTCAATCCCCCATGACGGGTTCTCAGTGTCTCTGTTGTGCCCCTCAAACTGGGGTGCCTATAAGTACTTCTGGGGAACTCTTTTAGTTAGAGCCTGTCCTGGGGATGTTGAGAGAGAGAGAAAGCCAGTTTCAGATACTGGATCCATCTGTGCCTAAAGCCAGCTGTGCCCTTATATTCCCAATTAAGGGAGTCAATAAATTCCTCCCCCTTCCACCCATGCTAATTTGAGTGGATTTCTGTCACTTGCAATGGAAAGAATTATGATTTAACATGTCCCCTTTAGTCCAAAAATATGGGTTCACGCTTCTATGTCTTAGGGGTGGTCTGGTGGAAGAGTACGAGAAGCATATGGCCCTTTTTCCACCCAACCTTAACTGTTACTGTTCTCGGACACATCCCTGACAAAATGTAGCCAGGATGGTCTCACTGTTAAGACTTTAGACATCTCTATCTTTACTTGTGCTGTGACAAAATCCCTAACTCCCTGCAGCTAAGAAAAACTATCTGCTGTCTATAATACTGACGATAATTTAAATGAATGGCCTGAGAATTTCATGTTTCTTTATTTTTCTGAACAGCAAGTAGCACTAATTGTAGCTCGATACTTCCTAGCTGTGTGACTCTGGATAGTTATACAACTGCTCTAGTCTTCAGGTTGATTTTCTCACCTGTAAAATGCAGCTGCCAATAAATACCTTTTCGATTTTGTTAACATTACGTAAAATAATACAAAAGACATATAGCATGTGGCCTGGTTCATATTAAGCAGATTAGTAGATATTAGTTATTTAGCATTTATTTAGTAGTTATTAGTTACTATAAGCCAATGAATATCTATGAAGATTTGATTGTGAACACTTCCACTCTATCACAAAAACATTATTCTTTTTTTTTAAACATTTTATCTTTTAACAAATGAGACCTCTCTTTAGCCTGTTCGTGAAGTAAAAAATCCTGAATCATCAATAAATCAGTATAAAATAGCTGAGAATCTGTAAATACTATAATTGAACAAGCTTGAACAAATATTCAATGAAGAATCTCAGGTTTTCTCATTAGCAGCAACAGAAATGAGTTATTTGAAAGTAAATTACAGATTTTTATAGTTTTAGAGACAAGCTTCTGTCAGTTATATTCTAGCTTCTGAATAAGTTTTTTTTTTTTTGCTTGTACAAATGTAAGAAGAGATGCCAACCTGTGCTTGGAATAGGGTGAGAAAGTCCTAACTGAGAGCATCCACACGGCAATTAACTCTCCCCATTTCTGACACAACCATTCTCAAGCTAGCAATTACAACTGCTCTTTGCCAACATCTTTAGTTCCCAGCATCTTAAAAAATAAATAAAATCTACTCCATGAATCACAAGTATATCAAATACTCAGAGTAATGTTAATGTATTTGCATAGATTCAACCACCACCCTTACTGACAATGTATTCATGTATTAACATAATATTTTAATAACAGCATTTTAATGATCACCCTTTTCCTCCATATTGTTAACCATTTAGAACTATTTGTTATTTAATGGTATTCCCCTGTACAATGGGTACGTGTTTTCAGCTAGAAACTTTTAAATGTGTAAAAATGAATGTTTCAATAATTCCTTGAAAAAAACCTTTTTTTAACTCAGTTAAAATATGCTAATATACTTTTAAAGAAATTACTTTCATAGAGACCATTAAATATATCTCACAAGTGACAAAGTCACTAATATAAATATTGCCTATAATAAACAGAACATGTATATTAGCCTCACAGAGTAAGAGCCATGATGTCCTTCCTAATTCAGATACTTTTACCACAGAAAAGAAAAAGGACTTCCAAATTAATATTTTGGAAATTAGAGCACAAAAAAGCCCCCAATTACAGCAATTCTTGTGATAAATGGAAGTCTCCCATGCATATAAAGAGCTAATGGATAATTACTAAAGAATATGATTTATATTTTCATCAACCTTTATGGCACTATCTTAAAGATGTAACATGCTCCTTCTCCCAGAGGGGTCGAAGAGGGAGAAGACATTTCTCTCGAGAGAAAGAGCATTTTACTTAATGAAAAATGTAAAACGTTAAGATACTAAACTGTAAGTTGATATTCTGTAAAGCTCAATTTGAATTTATACGGTTCACTGCAGAAATCAGAAAAAGTATAGATGAAGTCGTCAAAATGAAGGAAATGCATTTCTAGGTTCCAGGAAAGGAACACTGTTCCTCCATTCTCCCAATATTTTTGTAGACAGACAGACAGACAGACAGACAGACAGACAGACACACACACACACACACACACACACACACACACACACACACACTCACTGGCTGAGTGTTTAATGCCTGTCTCTGCCCCAAGTAGCTGGACTCACAGTATCTCCCTAAAGACATCTATCTGCCCTTTCGGTTTTTATACTCATTAACTGTTCACACCTACAGAAATGCAGTGATGATCATTATAAAACAATCATTAAAATATCAGAGACACTATTTACAAATTATATCACAAAAAGCTATTTTCTTAATGAATAAATACAAATAAGACCAATACTCCATTAGAAAAATGGACAAAGAATATGGATACACAATTGAAAAATACAAATAGTTCTTAAGCATATGAAAAGGTACCTGATCTCATTCATTGTAAGGAAAATGTAAACTAAAACTATGAGATATAAATTATCACTTAGAAAAACACATTATGAAGATGTAGAAAAACAGACACTCTTACACATTTCCAAGGAGAGTATCAATTGGTAAACCTCAATGGAGGACAATCTCATAAATTTTATGAAAATTATAAATGCACAATTTCTTTGACCCAGTAATTCTACTTTTAGGAATTTGTCTTATATACACAATCACACCCACAAAAAACAGGTTAAAAACTATCCATTGCAGCATTGTTTATAAAGAGCAAAAAATTGGAAGAGACTTATTAGTTGTCAATAGAGGACATATTAAATCAATTACAGTCTATCCACACAACAGAACATCACGGAGACACAAGAAATGTAAACACTATGCGCTGATATAAAATGATCTACAAGATTTATTATTAAATGAAAAAAGGAAGGTTCAGAACAGCATGAAAAAGGAAGAAAAAATATTGATATTTTTCTGTTAGTTATACATAAATCATCTGTGTAAGGACAAAGAAGAAATTAACAGTATTTGTTGCCGGTGGGAGAGACTGTGCAGCTAGGAGACAGAGGGAGAAGAGTGCAGCTTCTTGCACTATTTCTGGACTCCTGGAGCTGGAACCATGTGAGTTTTTTTATTTGTTAAAATAAAGTTAATTAAGTTCAAAAAGTCACAGGACCTGAAAAGTCTATAACTGAGTTCTGACATGATCTTCTACATAAAAGATTCTTCTGAAGCATTTTAACAGGGCGAGTAGTGACAAACCCAAAGAAACCTAGGGGCAGAGAGGGTAATTTCACTATTGCTGATGAGATGAGTGTTCTGCACATTTACTAACATTCACAAAATAAATCAAATAGAAAAAAGATAGACTTTGACAAGGACTCTAAAAAAGTTACAAATAATAGATGATTTAATTAAAATGAACACAATAGCAACCTTAAACAAACAGCTGGTGGTAGATTCTTTCTTTCAAAAAATATGTTCACCCCTTGGAGGACTGAAAATCCGTTTTGGCTCTAGGGAGAAATTTCCAGTTAACTTAAATGTCATCGCAGTTTTATTACTGGAGGTGTAGGGAGCAAACATGGGAGGGAGAGGCCAGGAGTATGAGAAAGCTAATTAAAATATACTTCAACATGTGAATGAGATAGGTCTTATGGCTTTATCTTTGTGCGTGCATTAAAGCAGAAAACAGTCTCAAGTCATGTCACAGCAGACGTCTTAGGAGTCAGCGTAACTGGCAATGGCACTATGATGTAGGTGGACTTGGTTATACTGGCTGTGAGATACTGGGTGGGAAATAGTTACATTTGATTTTTTTCAACCAATTACAAGTTATAAAATGTGGTCATCTGATTTTAAACAACAGACAAAAGACAATTCCATAACAGCCTAATCAATTCCAAAAACACTGTTTTCCCCCTGTGGCAACAGAAGATACTTTATATATACATATATAGTATTCCATTTTAAGTAAAATATTTTAGCACTATCTTGTTTAAGATTAACTGAGCTCAAAGATTTCATCACAAAATTATGATTCTTTTATAGGGCTAATTGAAATAATATATGTAAATCACTTAATAAACTATTACAGCAATCATTCTGATTATATAGTGTAAAATTACTCATATAATCTTTTGAAAATTCATAATGAACCATGCTGCTTTCCCACTCACCTTCTTAGCCCATAATTTCAATATATGGTCAAATACTAGCAACTAAAAAGATAGAATGGCTCTAATCTGGGCACCTAGAAATCATCCTTCCATTACGGGGTTTTATTAAATTTAGGGTAAGATTTAACCAATCAGAAGAATGTGACTGGTGAGGTTTAAAATAAAGTCACATGTAAGTGAGAATCCCTCAAACACTTAGAAAATGGAGACACTGGTGTAATGCTCCTTCTAACAGCTGTATCTCTGAGTACCAGAAGAGGAAACAGGTGCCTCCACGGTGCCTCCATTCACATGCCACAACCCGCATCCCACTGCTGGACTGGCTGCTCCTGGGCTGTGGCTCTTACTGGAGTATCTTGTTCACCACTGTGTCCCCAGTGAAATGTAAATAGTAAGAGCACTGAATGCACGGCTGTTGGGAGAACTGCAGAGTTAATGCGCACCACAGCCTTAGAGCAGTGTCTGCACAGGATAAGTGTGGGAGAAATACTTGCTGTTATTCATTGTAGTAGCACCTGCCATATAGGAGACACATGACACAACTGTTGCGTGAATGAATAAATTTTGCCAATTGATCCTAATTCCTTTGGGACCTAGTGCTTCTCTACTCGCCAGGATTTGCAATAGTCAAATATGGCTGCTGCATTCTCACAGGTCCCCGAAAGTCCCCCAGTCTCTGCCCACCCCCACACTCAGGTTTATGGAATCCTCCTGTACATCCTCATCTCCTACTGCAAGATCCATTTTTGGTGTTTGTCACTATTTCTAAATCCGTAGAAAGGAGTGTTAATCCCAATTCTTTCTATCACTATGGGCAGCTAACTGATTATAGTTTGTTAAACTGTGCTTCAGCTTTCCTCTCTATAAAATGAGGCGGGACGCAAACAGTAGTACTGCCTACTTATCAGGACTATCACGAAGTTTAAAGTGCTCACAAAGGCAATGAATAAGAGATAGTCAGGGATTATAAATGTTTATGTGAAAGTGACATAAGTTGTTTCAGCCCAGAGCTGCAGCTGTGGGCTTTGGGTCTTTTTTCCCAAAGTACATACATTTCCTTAGAGTGGAAATCTTTGAAAAAATTATAAAAATCCAGTAGCACTCCATCTCACCCCCTACTCCTCAGGTTCCCACTTTGGACAGCAGTTCGAATACAAGGGGATGGACTATAAAGGACTTAAGGCTGATTCTATTTTGCTCTATTTCTTCTTGAATGTTAATGTGTTAAACACTTAGGAAAATTCAACTATAGAACAAAATGTGACATTTACTAGGTTGAAAAAAATCTCATTAATGAAGGGCCCTAGTGTCCTAAGCTGAGGAAGCAGCAAGGGGAACATACCTAAAAAGACGACAGGAGATGCTGTCCTCGGTCCCTAATTCTATGACAGGGTTGGGACTATAAACATGGTCCTTGTCCCTAAGATGCTCAGTCTAATGAGGAGACGAACGTAAATGGTAATTCCAATACAGTGTGATAAGTGACAGAAGCCAGAGCAGAGTGCTCTATGAATGAACACAGAGAATAAAGAAATTAACTTCGATCAGCAGAAGCATTTCAGAACAGTGGACATCTGAGTTAGGTCTTAAGTAGGCATTTTCTATGTGAGAGAAGAGAGGAGAAGGACATTTCCAGCAGGTGCAGAGGCCCTCGGCAATCAGGGGCTGGAGGAAGGTAGCAAAGCGTGAACGCGTGGTGAGCAACAAGGAATGAAGAGCCCAGAGAGGTCAGATTGGGGCCCGGCTGTAAACGGTCCCTATGCTGTGCTAAGGGGTCTAAACTTTCCACCTACAAGCATCAAGGAGTCAACACATCTTTACACAGGGACGGAAAGCTGGAGGATAGATGGAACACTGGAGGACAGACTGTACACGGGGACGGAACACTGGAGGATACAGTCTATCCTCCATTAGGAGGCTTTGCCACAACTCAGGCAAGAGACGCAGACCACTGCACGAGCAAGGCACAGGTAAGAACACGAAGGAGGCTCTGCATCTGGAGACAAGTCAGGAATGTCAGGGGACCACGATTCGAGAGAGGTGGCAGAAATCAGATGTCCAATACCTGCCACAGTTCTCTAAGTCATTCAACGCTGATCCAAGATTTATACAGGCCCTATTACACTGCGGCTGCAGCAGTGAATTGGACAGAAAAGATCTCTGCCCTCAGTGAGAATGTATCCTAGTGGCAGATATGAATGAGGGGGAAAGAGACCAGCAAAACAACTCTAGACTGTGATGGCTGCTAGAAAGGAAATACACAGAGTAATGTGACTTTAAAGAAACAGGCCGAGTGCGCTCACTACATAAGAGCATTTAGGAGACGCCTCAGACGTCCTTTCAGCTGAGGACTGAAGGATATAAATGAAGAACCATAATTCAGAGGGTGAATGAACATAGCATTTATAAGAGGAGTTTAAGATGTCAACAAGCAACTAAATAATCAAGCACCACAGGTGCACTCACACTTGAGAAGAGATAAAGATCATTATGATCAGATAATCGGAAATGACAATCTACACTGTGATAGCCTGCCTCTGAAGAAATCCAAGATGGCTTAACGATATTAGACATCTTATCCCTCAAAGATCAAGATGTTTGGTGGTATTCAACCTTCATTCTGGGGTTATTTACATGTATGGCACAAGAAACTGCAAGGGGAGAGAAAACGTTCATCACTTTAAGTATATAATCTTCTAACAGAAATTACGTGCTTTAAAAACCTTTTACGTGCCTTCTAATTAAGAGTTCTTATTGCAATGATATGAACATGTTTCATAATGTTCAATTATTTTTACTGTTCATTCACTTATGACTAATATTATTATATTAGGAATTTCTTCTTTCCAGGAATTTGCTTACCGTTAGATTTTAAAATACAGAAGTTTGGGACTTCCCTGGTGGTCCAGTGACTGAGACTCCGTGCTCCCAATGCAGGGGGCCCGGGTTTGATCCCTGGTCAGGGAACTAGATCCCACATGCTGCAAGTAAAGATCCTGCATGCTGCAACTAAGACCTGGTGCAGTCAAATAAATAAATAAATAATTTTAAAAATAAATAAAATACAGAAGTTTTAGTCCTCACTGACATCAGTACAGTAGCAATGTCAGTATTGAGTTTATAGCTCAATACTGACAACACTGAGCTTTCCTATAAAATCTACAACACTGAACTGCTTTCCTATGAAATCCATCTTGAATTTAAAATATAATATAAAACCGGATTTAAAAAATGGATAAAATATGATATAAAATAGTATACATTAACTTCCTAGCAAATTTTACTGGGAATGCATTTTAAATGTTTATCTGTATATATTTTGCCTACACAAAACAAGACTGGTACAAAAATGAGGAAAATCTTGAATGAATAGAACAAAGATTTAGTCACATGAATTGCACTTTCTGCAGAGCATTTTATGACTAGAAGGAATCTGAGCATGTCTATTTTGCCCCCACTTCCCTTTTTAAAGTGAAGTAAACAGAAATCTAGCAAAGGCTATTTGACTTAAGCCAGTCACATGACTAATGAGTGGAAGAATATGATTCACCAACACAAAAGGGGCTTTAAAAAATGACTGGTGTTGATATACTTTAAATATAATAAAAATGAAAAATGAGTTATTTGCTTGAAAACAAGATTTTTTTTCAAAAGCTTCTTTTTAAACAGTTTACTTCCCTGATACATCAAGTTTTTTCTACAATGATAAATAGAGTTACACCTCTACTGTGAAAGGATTTCCTGGAGAAGGTGGGGAGGGCACATTACACACTAAATGTGGAGGCAATAATGTTAGAGCCGGCTGGGAACATACTGGAATCAGTCAACTGACTTTCTAGTCTGGAAATAATTTTATCTCAATCTTTGACATTTCCATTTCCATATTACTTCATACCTAAACCTAACATGACACGTCCCTCCTCCCATCCCATTCCCATCTGTGTGCGTGTGTGAGACAGATAGACACACACACACACACACACACACACACACGCGCTCGCACACATGTTCCCTCATGAGTCCCCTTATCCCCCAACTCCAAATTTTATTCTCTCTGGCTCACACCCCCTTCTTCCCAACCCTGATTAAAAGCCTGTATCAAAGCATACACCTGCACTTTCCTCCAGGGACTCTTGTCAGCCATGGACAAGTCTGTTGCAGGTGACTGTTCTTACAAGAAAACAGGAATAACTGCAGAGAGCACCTTTGCCAGGCTGGAGAGCGGGATGAGGATGGAAACACAGGCATCAGAAGTTCTGAGAACTTCCTTCTATGGGAACCTCTAAGCTAAGCCTCAGTATACTAATCTACAAAGTGAGAGTCACAGGACTGGTCATGAAGACTAAATGAAGCAAACAACAGCAGCCACTTTGTGGTTGTAGGGCTTAAAGTATGAGGAACTGATAAATAATTTCATGTAATAATAACAAAACCAGGGACTGATGATCAAAAACTACTTAGACAGCAATGAATTAAAGCAGACTGCCATTAATATAATTTCCTTTTTTCCAGCAAAGTAATTTACACTTGAAATTGTCAAGCTCAATCCTCCCCTCCCCACTGCACATGCTCACCAGCTCTAGCCAGTCGAGTTGGGCTGGGGGGGTTCACTGGCACGAGGGCACGGGCCATCTCTTCTTTCACGCGACCCTATGCACTAAATGGACAGCTCAGACAGTCCCTCCATCTACACTTACATACGAGGATATCAAATTGCTTATAAGACACGGGAACACGTACTCACTTTCAAGGATATCAAATTGCCTTTGAGACAGTAACAGCAGCCTATTCAAATCTTCTCTATCGTTTGGAGAACCACCTTAAAGGGTCTCATTCATTGTTTAAGAAGGAAATCATCACATCATGAAAAGAGATCATTATGAAAATGAATTTACTTTCTAAATAAAGAGATGGACTACAAGGCCTTGTGCTTTGTAAAGTAGCTAGGTCTGGTAAATGTAATGCCCACTTTATAGAACAATTATAACACTTGGAAATAGGTTATGGGTTTTATATTTTAATAAACTGCCAATTGAGCATATAAGAGGTTTAATATAATTAAAGTACTTTTGGTCTATCAAATCAATACATTATCAACAACTGAGCTCAAATGTTTTGATACTAATATTTTACCCTAATTTTATACACGCACACGCACACACAAGCACACGCACACACACAGATATATGGTTGTTTGAAACATCACTGATAAACAGATAATCAATCAACCTGTTGAATCAGACATTATTACTTTGAAAATTCCAGTTGATATACAGTAACTCACAGGTATAGAAGAAAGATCGTCTGATTCTTTTTTTTTTTTTAAAAGAAATCCCATGGGTTTTAAAAAAACTTAATTAATTTATTTATTGGCTGCGTTGGGTCTTCGTTGCTGCGCGCAGGCTTTCTCTAGTTGTGGCGAGCGAGGGCTACTCTTCATTGTGGGGCGCGGGCTTCTCCTGTGGAGCACGGGCTTTAGGCATGCAGGCTTCAGTAGTCGCAGTGTGTGGGCTCAGTAGCTGCAGCACAGGCAGCTAGAGTGCAGGCTCAGTCGTTGTGGCATGCAGGCTCAGTAGCTGTGGCTCATGGGCTCTAGAGTGCAGGCTCAGTAGTTGTGGCACACGGGCTTTGTTGCTCCGTGGCATGTGGGATCTTCCCGGACCAGGGATTGAACCCATGTCCCCTGCACTGGCAGGCCGATTCTTATCCACTGTGCCACCAGGGAAGTCCCTTGTCCGATTCTAAAATTGTGTATTTTGAGATCTTCAGAAAAAAAATCAAATTAGCCCAGAGTTTTTTATTATTAGTGTGAATTTAGCACTCTTGAGACTAGGTTAAAGGTTAAAGTGACTAACATACATATATGAACTAATATGTATGAAAATTTTCTTTAATTTCAAGAAAAATGCATACATTGAAGAGGAAAGGGAAATGCATCTGGACCCTATAAGACTTTATTCCTAAAACCTCAGTATTGACAGGCAATTTATGCAGTATAAAATCTGTAATTAAATGGTACAGAATGTTCATGCCAGGATTTCCACATATTTTATAGCTTACCTTCTCAAGACTCACTATTAAGTAAGTTCTTATTTATAAATTTAAAGAATGGAAAGGGCACTCAAAGGCCTCATCTACAGCCCACAAAACTTCCTGTATTTACTAGAAATATCTTGGTCAAAATGCTTCTAATAGTCAAAAATGCTTTCAAAACTGGCTTCTTTCAACCAGAACATTTCTGAAGCTCTGAAAACACAGACATAATGCATAAATCATTTCAGTTCAACAGATATTTCTAGAGTGTTTCCTACATGCACACACTGCAGTAAGAGTCACCAACAGGAAAATGATTCAAAACACAGTCATTCTTCTCAAGCACTGTCTGGTCCAGCTGTGGAGAAACAGTTCAAAGACAAGCAAATAACTCCCGGGGGGTATGAGACATGCAGGACTGAGGGGTATAAGACAGAGGGAGTGAAGGGTGGAGGGAGGTACCACGTGAGCAGGCTTTTTAGGTGGGTAAACAGGAGCTCACCAAGAAGGCAAGGCGGGGAGAGAATGCCAGGCAGAAAGAACAGAAATGTGCTAGGGCCACAGACATACAACAAGCATGATATATTCGGAAACTGTAAGTAATTCTGACTGGATAGTGTAAAATGCAAAGAAGGGAGAGTTGAAAAGGAGAATAAAAACACAACTAGGTGAAATGCCATAAGGCCTCGTGTGCAAGACAATGGAGTTTGGTTTCACTCTCTAGGCCATGAGGAGCCATGTTAACCAGAAAGCAAAGTGCCTTGTCAAGCTGCCAGGTGTCCAGTGATCAGGAAGGAGGAGCCAAACTGAAAATAACAACCACGCCCTATTCCCTTACCGCAGCAGCGCAAACAAGAGGCCAACAAAGAGGTTTTGCTCTCCTTGCTCTATTTTCCCCTCAGAATGGCGCTGGGTGAGGTCAGGTGACAGGCGGTGCAGGTGGGTGATCTTCTCACTGTGGAAGAGCACTGGACAGCAGGGGCCCCGCGTATGTGGACCCAGGGCTGGTGGAGGGAAAGAGTGGAGGCAAGGGCCTTAGCCAAGGTCCTTCGAGTGCAGGCGCAGGGTGAGGAATGCAGGCGCCGGGTGAGGAATGCAGGTGTGTGTGCTCCTGTGGCCTGTGGGCGTGGCACACCAAGCTCACCATCCCCTACAGAAAACCAGAGTGCAGCACTCAAGTCCCGTGTAGAAAGGGCAGCCTGCCCCCGGGAGGCCTGCCTGGGAAAGCAGGCCTCAAGTCAGGCCTGGAAGAACACGCGGAGGTTTGGGCCTGGAGCCAGACTCCTCGGGTCAGATCTGTGACCTACAGCAATCATTCCCGACAAAGTGGAAGGTGAACTGGACAGAGAGAATTTACAGAGATGAGACCAGCAGGAGGCTATTGTAATAACCCAGGTTGGACATGTGGGCCTGAACTCTTGGTGAAGTGACTAAATCTAAGCCACACAGGACAAGAAGTGAATCCAGGAAGGACTGATAAACTGTCAGAAAATAGTGGGGAGGGGAGGTCAAGGGACAATACTGGTTCAGGTGGCAGTGAGTGGAAGAGCTCAATGGGCAGGGGGTGAGGAACGAAAGCCCACGATTTCCAAGATGGAATGATCACAGGTTATCACGAGGACAAAGGTGTGTTCAGGTAAGCAGAGTGCTGAAGTAGAGGAGGTGTCAAGGAGACAAAGCTAAAGTTTCTTTTATCAATCAAATCAGTCAAGATGCTGGCAGATGACAGTGACAATGGGTTCAAGAATAACAGAAGCAGATGGCATGAGGTTTTGGTACAAGTATGAAGAGTCATTGTTTAGAAGCAGCAGAGAGAGAGAATATCACCAACCGACCCCAGTCCAAAGATCTGAAGCTGTGGAGGACAGAGCAGCCTCCCACAAGAGGGAGGCAAGAGAAAGCACTGCCCTTGGGGGAGCAGGAGTCCTGAGAAGAGCCTGAGGGTACTGAGAAGTTCCTTTTAAAAATGGAGCAGAGTTTCCAGAAAGAAGAATGGAGATTCAAGTTTCTGCTTAGATATGTCAACAAAGCTTTTGCTTCATTTTAATGAATCATAAATTATATAGTAAGAAAAAAAGACCCTGAACCAAGATGGTGGAGTATAAGGACGTGCTCTCACTCCCCATTGTGAGAACACCGGAATCACAACTAGCTGCTGGACAATCATCGACAGGAAGACACTGGAACTCACCAAAAAACATACCCCACATCCAAAGACAAAGGAGAAGCCACAATGAGAGGGTAGGAGGGGTGCAATCACAGTAAAATCAAATCCCATAACTGCTGGGTGGGTAACTCACAGACTGGAGAACACTTAAACCACAGAAGTCAACTCACTGGCGTGAAGGTTCTGAGCCCCATGTCAGGCTTTCCAACCTGGGGGTCCGGCAACAGGAGGAGGAATTCCAAGAGAATCACACTTTGAAGGCTAGTGCGATCTGACTGCAGGACTTTGACATGACTGGGGGAAACAGAGCCTCCACTCTTGGAGGGCACACACAAAGTAGTGTGCGCATCGGGACCCAGGGGAAGGAGCAGTGACCCCAAGGGAGACTGAACTAGACCTACCTGCTAGTGTTGGAGGGTCTCCTGCAGAGGCGGGGGGGGGGGGGCTGTGGCTCACCATGGGGACAAGGCCACTGGCAGCAGAAGTTCTGGGAAGTACTCCCTGGAGTGAGCCCTCCCAGAGTCTGCCATTAGCCCCACTAAAGAGCCCAGGCAGGCTCCAGTGCTGGGTGCCTCAGGCCAAACAACCAACAGGGAGGGAAGCCAGCCCCACCCATCAGCAGTCAAGCAGCTTAAAGTTTTACTGAGCTCTGCCCACCAGAGCAACATTTAGCTCTACCCACCACCAGTCCCTCCCATCAGGAAACTTGCAAAAGCCTCTTAGATAGCCTCATCCACCAGAGGGCAGACAGCAGAAGCAAGAAGAACTACAATCCTGCAGCCTGCGGAACAAAAACCACATTCACAGAAAGAGAGACAAGATGAAAAGGCAGAGGGCTATGTACCAGATGAAGGAACAAGATAAAACCCCAGAAAAACAACTAAATGAAGTGGAGATAGGCAGCCTTCCAGAAAAAGAATTCAGAATAATGATAGTGAAGATGATCCAGGACCTCGGAAAAAGAATGGAGGCAAAGATGGAGAAGATGCAACAAATGTTTAACAAAGACCTAGAAGAATTAAAGAACAAACAAACAGAGATGAACAATAAAATAACTGAAATGAAAACTACACTAGAAGGAATCAATAGCAGAATAACTGAGGCAGAAGAACGGATAAGTGACCGGGAAGACAGAATGGTGGAATTCACTGCCATGGAACAGAATAAAGAAAAAAAGAATGAAAAGAAAAGAAGACAGCCTAAGAGACCTCTAGGACAACATTAAACTCAACAACATTCGCATTATAGGGGTCCTAGAAGGAAAAGAGAAAGGACCAGAGAAAATATTTGAAGAGATTATAGTCGAAAACTTCCCTTACATGAGAAAGGAAATAGCCACCCAAGTCCAGGAAGTGCAGCGAGTCCCATACAGGATAAACTCAAGGAGAAACACGCCGAGACACATAGTAATCAAACTGCCAAAAATTAAAGACAACGAAAAATTATTGAAAGCAGCAAGGGAAAAATGACAAATAACATACAAGGGAACTCCCATAAGATTAACAGCGAATTTCTCAGCAAAACTATACAAGCCAGAAGGGAGTGGCATGATATACTTAAAGTGAGGAAAGGGAAGAACCTACAACCAAGATTACTCTACCCAGCAAGGATCTCATTCAGATTCGATGGAGAAATCAAAAGCTTTACAGACAAGCAAGGGCTAAGAGAATTCAACACCACCAAACCAGCTCTACAACAAATGCTAAAGAAACTTCTCTAAGTGGGAAACACAAGAGAAGAAAAGGACCTACAAAAACAAACCCAAAACAATTAAGAAAATGGTCACAGGAACGTACATATCGATAATTACCTTAAACGTGAATGGATTAAATGCTCCAACCAAAAGACACAGGCTTGCAGAATGGATTCCAAAACAAGACCCATATATATATGCTGTCTACAAGAGACCCACTTAAGACCTAGGGACACATACAGACTGAAAGTGAGGGGATGGAAAAAGATATTCCATGCAAACGGAAATCAAAAGAAAGCCGGAGTAGCAATACTCATATCAGATAAAATAGACTTTAAAATAAAGAATGTTACAAGAGACAAGGAAGGACACTACATAATGATCAAGGGATCAATCCAAGAAGAAGATATAACAATTATAAATATATATGCACCCAACACAGGAGCACCTCATATAAGGCAACTGCTAACAGTTGTAAAAGAGGAAATCGAAAGTAACACAATAATAGTGAGGGACTTTAACACCTCACTTACACCAATTGACAGATCATCCAAAATGAAAATAAATAAGGGAACAGAAGCTTTAAATGATACAATAGACCAGACAGATTTAATTGATATTTATAGGACATCCCATCCAAAAACAGCAGATTACACTTTCTTCTCAAGTGTGCACGGAACATTCTCCAGGATAGATCACATCTTGGGTCACAAATCAAACCTCAGTAAATTTAAGAAAACTGAAATCATATCAAGCATCTTTTCTGACCACAATGCTATGAGATTAGAAATCAATTACAGGGAAAAAAACGTAAAAAACACAAACACATGGAGGCTAAATAATACGTTACTAAATAACCAAGAGACCATTAAAGAAATCAAAGAGGAAATCAGAAAATACCTACAGACCAATGACAATGAAAAGACCATGATCCAAAACCTATGGGATGCAGCAAAAGCAGTTCTAAGAGGGAAGTTTATAGCAATACAAGCCTACCTCAAGAAACAAGAAAATTCTCAAATAAACAATCTAACCTTACACCCAAATGAACTAGAGAAAGAAAAAAACAAAACCCAAAGTTAGCAGAAGGAAAGATATCATAAGGATCAGAGCAGAAAAAAATGAAATAGAAACAAAGAAAACAGTAGCAAAGATCAATAAAACTAAAAGCTGGTTCTTTGAGAAGATAAACAAAATTGATAAACCATTAGCCAGACTCATCAAGAAAAAGAGGGAGAGGACTCAAATCCATAAAATTAGAAATGAAAAAGAAGAAGTTACACCAGACACTGCAGAAATACAAAGCATCCTAAGAGACTACTACAAACAACTCTATGCCAATAAAATGGACAACGTGGAAGAAATGGACAAATTCTTAGAAAGGTATAACCTTCCAAGAATGAACCAGGAAGAAATAGAAAATATGAACAGACCAATCACAAGTAATGAAATTGAAACTGTGATTAAATATGTTCCAACAAACAAAAGTCCAGGACCAGATGGCTTCACAGGTGAATTCTATTAAACATTTAGAGAAGAGGTAACACCTATCCTTCGCAAACTCTTCCAAAATATAGCAGAGGGAGGAACACTCCCAAACTCATTCTATGACGCCACCATCACCCTCATACAAAAACCAGACAAAGATACTACAAAAAAAGAAAATTACAGACCAATATCACTGATGAATATAGATACAAAAATCCTCAACAAAATACTAGCAAACAGAATCCAACAACACATTAAAAGGATTGTACACCATGATCAAGTGGGATTTATCCCAGGGATGCAAGGATTCTTCCATATATGCAAATCAATCAATGTGAGACACCATATTAAAAAATTGAAGAAGAAAAACCATATGATCATCTCAGTAGATGCAAAAAAGCTTTTGACAAAATTCAACGCCCATTTATCATAAAAACTCTCCAGAAAGTGGGCACAGAGGGAACCTACCTCAACATAATAAAGGCCATATACGACAAACCCACAGCAAACATCATTCTCAATGGTGAAAAACTGAAAGCATTTCCTCTATGATCAGGAACAAGACAAGGATGTCCACTCTCACCAGCTACAGTAATCAAGACAATATGGTAATGGCACAAAACGAGAAAGTTAAAGACTTTCTTCTTGGGTCCAATTCTATAAATTCCTAGAAAAATAGACATAACTTTTCATTAGCCTATCAAAAAAGACAGACTATAAGCAGTATCCTGGTTAGAACTAAAGAGGAATGCTTGGAGCTCTTATTCATACATATAAAATGGATTTATTTAAGGTGATTTATTAAGGGTGATCTGAATAAACTTACATATTACCAGAACTAATTAGTTGTACTTTATTTAATATAGTACACATCCCGTATGTGTACTATATTACACATCCCATATGTGTCTCTCCCCAAACTGTATGTCATCGTGGGTTTTAAACTAGTGTTTCAGATAAACTCCATACTTCAGTCACAAAAGAAATGATACCCACCACTGATCATGTACTGAGCTCTTACTACGTGCCAGGTGCTTTACAAAGATCTCAAGAATCTTCACAACTGTCTGTGGGATGTGAAATATGGCAATTCACCTTGTAAATAAATTAGAATGATTCTCTTTGGACTCTACATGAAATTTTTTTCAACTAAAATGTTTTTATTACACAAAATTTTATAAAAATTGAAAAATACACAAGTTATATAAAGTAAAAAGGGAAAGCTCCCTCTACCCCCACCCTGCCTCTGTACTCTTTCTATTCCGTAGTACAGAGTTTGGAAGGTTTATTTTTATGTATTAAGTAGGTCAGCTGTGTTTCCCATTCTTGGATAAGTGGCCTTCTATAGGAGACATTCTATGGGGCCCAGCAGCACACTCCCCTCTGGGCACCAGAGCTGTATGCAACAGAAGTGACCCTCTGTGGGCTGCATGGGCCTTCAGTTGCGGCGGGGCTGACTGCTGTGGGTGCGCTGGTGAGTGCAGCTGGACCCCGGCCTGGTTGGCTGCCAGCCCCTGCCTCACGCAGTGACTACTGGCCCATTGTGGGTGGGTACACATAGTATTTTTAACTCATAGACACTGATAGATAATAAAGAAAATAGCTAAAATGAGATTCTGGATTATCTGAAAGTTAATTCATATCTCCTGCATTAAATATTTAATCACATCCACTATAAAAGTTAAATCATCAGATGTGTAGCTTCCTCTCTGCATCCTTATCCCTTCCTGAAAGACACACTAACATTTTTTTACAATGGACAAAAGAAGAGTGGCAGAAAGAGGGTGAAAAGCAAGTCACATGGGAAACTGACTAAACCAGTTCAGTAACATTTATTTTCCATTTGTAAGGAAGCTTTATGAAAATCTTTGTTTTATTAAATGGATTCACACAGTAACATTTTAAAGAACAGATTTAATTCTGCCTAAGTTGCTTCTTTCCTGAATGATTTTCAGCACTCATCAGGATGGCAATAAATATTTTAAATGATAGGCAATGTTGAAAATTCAGTTTTCTCTTTCACAATGCCATTAAATAGGAAAGCAGTAGTACTTACCTCCTTTGCACTCTTAATTTTAGTCAGAAATGTATACAGCTCCATTGTCTCTGCAAACAGTGCACGACACACTGCCTGATAATGATTTGGTGCCTCTGATGCAGTTGGGAGATGAGCAGCACATAACTACAGAAGAGGAAAATAAAGGTACTTTTTTATTATCTGTGGGGTTTTTGTACCTTAAAAACAGACACACCCAGTATATTCACATTTTCATATCAGACAGCAAGGCAACCCCACAATTCCCATCACCCAAAGCTTAATGCATCACAAGACGACCAGTAAAGTCCACACAATTAATATGGAAAAAGTGGTCCAGTAACTAACAAGCACCCAGCAGCACAGATGAGCTTACTAGAATTAGTTAGCTTCTACTTGAAAACGATAGGGCATGTGTAAAAGTTTTGGTTGGGAATACAAAGGGAACTACCAATTACTGAGTACTGATCAGAACTCAGGTATTTTAATAACTACCATTTATTGAGTATTTATCATGCCATGTTTGATATGTCATATACACAGCATAATATCATTTACTCTTCAATGTAACCCTGAATTAGCACCATTATATAGCAACAGAAACTAAGGCTTCAGAGGAGTCAAGTGACTTGTCCACAGTCATAAAGTTAACATAAGGGAGAAGGAGAATTTGACACAGTCCTATTTGATTCTGAAGCCCAGGATCATTCTAATACACACTGAGTTGTATAATTTAGTAAAAAGAATGTCAGGAAGACATGGGGACCACTGGGAAGATACCTCGTCAGTAGATGGGGAGTGGAGGAAAGAGGGCAGAGGGCAACTGGTGATACTACCAGTCCTAACGTCCTTTACAATACACAGCCCATAACCCCCACAAAACTACTTGTAGGTAAAAGATGCAATTTAACATCATGCACAACAATTTAGAAAAATCAAACACAGCTTATTAGACTGGAAAAGACATCCTGTCAAGAGCCTAGTGCATTTTATTAAAAAGATAATTTTATCTTTCTATAAAATAATAGTTTTGTATCTGTGTACAACAGTTATGTTTTAAGGTACTTCATTTGCATTAAAAAGTTGTAAGTTCTCCCTTATTCTTTACTATATTCAGTAAACTTGACATTAATACAATTACTGAAAATACACATTTATTATATTCAATAACTTGTATCTTTTGGAGAGTAAAAGATATCTTTGTAGCTTATCTTTCACAATGTGTCTTTCTGTTATTTTTTTCATTTGTAATAAGTATTGTATGCAATTTAATAGATTACTATCTTTAATAAAATACATTCTCAGGAAAATATCTTGAGTTTCAGTAAGAAACTTTTTCCACAGTACGAAAAACAGGCTAAGAATTGATTCCTTGGGAGCATGAAAAGCAAAAATCTCACAAGCTTAATTATTCACAAAGTGACCAATGAACAGAGAGTATATTTTTTGCACAATTATTTTTGTACGCAGAAAACAGCTTCCCACATAGAATTATCATTTCCAAGGTTATGAAAGGCATCTGCTAGGACTTTCACCTTTCACTAATCCCACAATTTTATATTCCAATTATATGTTCTGAATATGGCATAACATTTTTGACTGTAATTCACAGTAAGAAATACATTTTAGGGGGCTTCCCTGTGGCACAGTGGTTAAGAGTCCGCCTGCCAATACAGCGGACACGAGTTCAAGCGCTGGTCTGGAAAGATCCCACATGCCGCAGAGCAACTAAGCCCATGAGCCACAACTACTGAGCCTGCACTCTAGAGCCCATGAGCCACAACTACCGAGCCCGTGTGCCACGACTACTGAAGCCCACATGCCACAACTACTGAAGCCCGTGCACCTAGAGCCTGTGCTCCACAACAAGCCACCACAATAAGAAGACCGCACACCGCAACGAAGAGTAGCCCCTGCTCGCTGCAACTAGAAAAAGCCCGCGTGCAGCAACAAAGACACAACGCAGCCAAAAATTAAGTAAATAAATAAATAGAAATACATTTTACATAAGGATTCAAACACATGCATATGTATATGTTTTATACACAAAAATTTCACAGAACAGAACTTACACATTCAATTGATTTCACAACCCACTAACAGGCTGTGCCCTGCAACTTGGAAAACACTGGTGTAAAACTCTAAAATTTTTTTAATGCACATGATATAATCTTATATGTAGAAAATCCACAAAAACTATTAGAACTAAGAAGCAATTTTAGCAAAGTTGTGGGATACATGATCAACACAAAAAAGTTCTATTTCTAAACAATACTAATGAATAATCAGAAAATGAAATTAGAAAACAATACCATTTTTTTAATAGCAAAAAAATAAAATACTAAGGAATAAATTTAACCAAGGAGGTGCAAGCCTTACACACTGAAAACTCTAAAGCATTGCTGAAAGAAATTAAAGAAGACTTACATAAATGGAAAGACACCCCGTATTCATGGGTTGGAAGACTTAATATTGTTAAGACAGTAATACTACACAAAATGATCTACAGATTGAATGCAATCCCTAACTAATTCCCAAAGGCCTTTTTTGAAGAAATGGAAAAGCTGATCCTAAAGTTCATATAGAATTGCAAGGGGCCCCAAATAGCTGAGACAATCTTGAAAAAAACAGAGCTAGAAGACTCAAACTTCCAAATTTCAAAACTTACCTCAAAGTTATACTAATCAAAACAAAGTGGTACTTGCATAAGGACAAACATACAGATCAATGAAATAGAACTGAGTCCAGAAATAAACCCATATATCTATGATTGATTGATTTTTCACGAAAGCGCCCAGACCATTAAGTAGGGAAAGAATATTCTCTTCAACAAATGATGCTGGGAAAACTGGATATCCACATGCAGGAAAAAAAAAAAAAAAAAAAAATGAAGTAGTGGTACCCCTATCTCACACCATACATAAATATTAACTCAAAATGGATCAGGGGGCTGCCCTGGTGGCGCAGTGGCTGAGAGTCCACCTGCTGATGCAGGGGACACAGGTTCGTGCCCCGGTCTGGGAAGATCCCACATGCCGCGGAGTGGCTAGGCCTGTGAGCCATGGCCGCTGAGCCTGCGCGCCCGGAGCCTGTGCTCCGCAACGGGAGAGCACTGTTGTGCGCTCACAACAATGAGAGACCCGCGTATCGCGCAAAAAAAAAAAAAAAAAAACAACGGATCAGAGACCTAAATATAAGAACCAAAACTATAAAACTCTTAGACGAAACCATAGGCGTAAACCTTCATGGTCGTGGATTCAGTACTGGTTTTTAAGATATGATACCAAAAGCACAAGAAATAGCATATCTTATTTTATTGCACTATACTGTGCATCGCAGATATTTTGTTTTTTTACAAATTGAAAGTTTGTAGCGACCCTGCATTGGGCAAGTATTTCAGTGCCATTTTTCCAACAGCATTTGTTCACTTCTTGTCTCTATGTCACATTTTGGTAATTCTCGCAATATTTCAAACTTTTTCATTATTATTACATTCATTATGGTGATCTGTGATCAGTGATTTTTGGTATTACTATTGTAATTTTTTTTGTTTTTTATTTTGAAATTAAGGTATGTACATTGTTTTAGACATAATGCTATTACACACTTAATAGACTACTGTATAGCATAAACATAACTTTTATATGCAGTGGGGACCCAAAATATTCATGTAACTCGCTTTATTGCAATATTTGCTTTATTGCAGTGGTCTGGAACTAAACCTGCAATATCTCCGAGGTATGCCTATAAATGGATAAATTAGACTTCATCGAAGTTAAAAATTTTTGTACATCAAAGGACACTATCAAGAGAGTGAAAAGATAATCCACAGAATCAGAGAAAATATTTGCGAATCATATATCTAATAAGGATCTAGTATCCAGAATACATAAAGAACTCAAACTCAACAAAAGATAAACAATCTAATTTAAAAATTGACTTGACTAGACATTTTTCCAAAGAAGGTATACGAATGGCCAAAAAGCACATAAAAAGATGCTCAACATCACTGGTCATTAGAAAATGCAAATCAAAACCACAATTAGATACCACTCACATCCACTAGAATGGCTATAAAAACAAAGAAAAAATGGAAAATAAGTGTTGGCAAGAATGTGGAGAGATTGGAACCCTTGCGTATTGCTGGTGGGAATGTAAAATGGTGAAGCCACTGTGAAAATAGCTTGATGGTTCCTCAAAAGTTAAAGATAGAATTACCATGTGATCTAGCAATTCCATTCCTAGGTATATACCCAAAAGAATTGAAATTAGGTGTTCAAACAAAAACTAGAACACAAACGTTCATACCAGCACTATTCATAGCAGCTGGAAAGAATTCCAATGTTCTAAACTGATGAATGGATAAACAAAATGTGGTATACTCACAAAATGGAATCTTACTAAGCCACAGAAAGGAAAAAGGTACTGACACATGCTACAACATGGACGAACCTTAAAAATATTATGCTAAGTCTAAGAAGCCAGACACAAAAGGTCACATACTGTATGATTCCATTCATATGAAATACCCAGAATACATAAATCCACAGAGACAGAAAGCTGATTAGTGGTTGCCAGTGTCTGAAGGAGGAAGGATGGGAAGAGATGGGTATGAGGTTTCCATCTGGGATAATGTAAAAGCTCTAGAACTAGACAGTGGTGATGGCTGGACAGTACTGTGAATGTACTTAATGGCACTAAATTGTATACCTTTAAATGGTTTAAATGGTAAATTTTATGTGTATTTTACCACAATTTTTAAATGTATAAAAAATTTTAAAAGAACAACGAAATTCCACAAAGTTTCCATTGAGACAGAGGAGAAATAATCCCTCAGAGGAAAAATAACCCCAGTGGTTATTTCAGTGTCAATGTTGATATTTATTTTATTCTTTGTGTTTACATGCATCTTCACCTCTAATCCTTACAACAACCCAATTTACAGATTTAGAATAGCTAAGTAATTTACCCAAGGCCACACAGTGAGACAGAACTGGAAATGAACCCAGGCAGTCTAACTCTAGAGCCCAAGTCCTTATGCACTCCACCCTAGAATGAGAGTATATTACTCTTCCATTAAAGGAAATAATGTTCTTAAAGTGCTTAAGCATAGAGCATAGTATACAGTAAGCATGCAACAAAATCATCTTCTACAGTTACCAAAGAGGGGATAGTTTGGGGGCAGAGGGACACAATTAGAAGGAACAGGTTCTGTCCCATATCTATCAACATGCCATTATATAACTTTGGACAATTTATTTAACATTGCCGAGTTTCAGCTTATTTCTAAAAGGAGAAGACTAAGCTATATAATATCTTACTTAACCTACCTTCGCTGTTCTATGAATAAATTTTAAGCTAAACCAAAATGCTGGAGTTTTTAGGGTTCAATCTTGGATCTTTGGGTTTCTCTTTACTCACCTTAGCTGATCTTGTCTACTCTAACTGCTTTAAACGCTACCTATAAAGCTGATGACTCCCCAACTCCTACTCTAGGCCACTGCTTGTTTGGTCACAAAAAGAACTACTTTACCTTTAATCTGGAAAGATACTTCACTAGGTAATGAATTTTAGGTTCTATTCTAGAACTTTGACAATGTCATTCCAGTCTGTCTTCTAGATTCCATTGTTTCTGTTGAGAAGTCAGGTGCAGTCCAGTTTTTTCTCTGGCTTGATTTTAGACTCTCTGCTTGTGGTTTTTAGCAGTTTAGGTATGAAACTAGACTGTTTTCCATTTAATTTATCTTGCTCTTTTTGTTTGTGGGGCTTCCAGAATCTGCAGCATAGTGTTTTGCATTGTTTTGGGAAATTCTTAGTATGTCTTCAAATATGCCTTCCATCCTCTCTCTTCATTGGCTCTCCTTGGGACTTTAATTATGTGTACTGCTTTCATTCTTTTTGTGTCTGTGCTTCACTCTGAATATTTTCTATTGACAACGTTCCACTTCATTCTCTCTTCAGCTCCGTCTAGTCTATTAAACCCATCCACTAAACTTTTATTTCAGTTACTTCATTTTTTGGTTCTCAAATTTCCATTTGGTTCTTTCTATATATTTTCCAGTTCTCTACTCAAAGTTTCAATCCTGACTCTTAGAATCCTGAACATCAATTAAAAGTCTATCTGGGCTTCCCTGGTGGCGCAGTTGTTGAGAGTCCACCTGCCGATGCAGGGGACGAGGCTTCGTGTCCCGGTCCGGGAAGATCCCACATGCCGCGGAGCGGCTAGGCCCGTGAGCCATGGCCACTGAGCCTGTGCGTCCGGAGCCTGTGCTCCGCAACGGGAGAGGCCACAACAGTGAGAGGCCCGCGTACCGCAAAAAAAAAAAAAAAGTCTATCTGACAACTCCATTATCTGAATTCTCTGTATAGAATCATTAATAATATTGCCAGAATCGAAATTAATTTTCTGAAAACTTCATTACACACATAAGACCTTGTTATATATTTTCAACAAAACTTGAAATTATCAGCAAACCTGGGCTAGACTGATGTGATTAGAAAAAAGACAGCCTACAATACTTTCAAAACATTTGGAAACATTTTTTGGTCAAATAAGTTAGCATTTGTATTTTGAAGCAATGTACCAACTAAGAAAAAAATCTTTATCTGATATCAAATCGAAGATGTATGCCAGAAACTCTATTATCCATTGGCCTTTTACCCTAATTAGCGTCAAAATACTACACAGTAAAAGACCATAAAGTTTTTTTAAAAACTTTGGCACAATTAATTGAGAATACAGTTTTTGTTTAAACTCTAAATTACGAAGCATTCAGCAATCCAAGTCACTCTTTATGTCTGGAGACACATACTGCAGTGTGTGTAAGTAATATCACCTTAGAAGAGAAAAAGGCATAATCAGAATTATATCTTCTGATATATTTAGGTTTTATATCACAGTCTTTTGTTGATAATATGAAGCTCCAAATTTCCCCATAATTTATTCTCAACTGCTAAAATTCAAATGTCTTAAAAAATATTCAGTTCACAAAGCTTAGAATTTTATTTGCAAAAATCTAAGTAGAATATAATTTTAAACCATAATTAAAATGTTTTGCCTAGTGAGTATAATCATACATTTGTCATAAGAAATTAATAACAAAGATAATAACAAAGATCATCTTCATTAAATGCAGCATCATATAGTCAGGATAAATTACTAAATTTTTGCCTAAACCAGTGAGAAAATTAGCATGTTTCCAGCAAATTTCAAAACTTAGAGAACAAACATTTTGAAGTACAGAGAACTGCAGTTTGTTCCTTGGAGTCACTCTAATTTGACTGATGGACTATGGTCACCCAACTAACCTATGTTAACACACCTTCACTCAGTAACAGACAAGCTCAAACAAACATTATGGCTTCCCTTGGATATACTCCATTAAACCTAGGCCAAATTTATACACAAATGAAAATAACAGACTCATTCCACTTCAGCTGTCTGTAATACATGTGCAGTTTGAAGATGAAGACAAACTGTGCACTGTACTAATCTAGCTTGGTATAATAAAATTAGGGACTTCCCTGGTGGTCCAGTGGTTGGGACTTTGCCTTCCAATGCAGGCGGTGTGGGTTCGATCTCTGGTCGGGGACCAGGGATCCCACATGCCTTGCGGCCAAAAAACCAAAAAACGTAAAACAGAAGCAATATTGTGATGGAATCAATAAAGACTTTAGAAAGTGGTCCACATCAAAAAAAAAATCTTTAAAAAAAATTAAATAATATAGGATTTTTTTCTATTTTTAATCACACTCTACAGTACTATCCTTTTCTTAAATTTCTCTCCTGATGAGTTTTCAAAATAGCATGTAAATTCTGACATTATGTGGCAAACCAAAAACATATTAGCTTTTTATAAGCAGGGCTTATTATTTGTAAACTATATTCTTGTATTTACAGAAACATGCCAGATTTTTTTGAAAGTATGAATTAACACTGGAAATATAACTTATAAAACTATTCATGGGCAATAACTTAATATAGCCATACTAAAATTTTACAATATTTTATTTATTATACAAATACTAAACAATAAGAGGAATGGAATTTCTGAAGCCATATGGTTCCCCCTGAATCACAATGCCATTAATACCATTTATGGTAAATCATAAATCAGCACAGTCTCTTTTTTTTAATAAATTATAGATTTATTGAAAACCATAACACCTACCATTTCTTTTTTTTTTACATCTTTATTAGAGTATAATTGCTTTACAACGGTGTGTTAGTTTCTGCTTTATAACAAAGTGAATCAGTTATACATATACATATGTCCCCATATCTCTTCCCTCTTGCATCTCCCTCCCTCCCACCCTCCCTATCCCACCCTTCTAGGTGGTCACAAAGCACCGAGCTGATCTCCCTGTGCTATGTGGCTGCTTCCCACTAGCTATCTATTTTACGTTTGGTAGTGTATATATGTCCATGCCACTCTCTCACTTTGTCCCAGCTTACCCTTCCCCCTCCCCGTATCCTCAAGTCCATTCTCTAGTAGGTCTGCATCTTTATTCCTGAGCACAGTCTCTTCTTTATACACATAGCAGTACACGCAGAATTTTGTGGTCTTTTTTCCATTTATTAAAACAAAAATTTCCCACATTGCTTCATAACCCACATAATTATAATTTAAAGACCATATGATAATCCATGTAGTTGATATACCATTTCTTTGTGAGTCATTTATTTCCAGTTTCAGAACAGTATAAATAATGCTGTGATACACATCTTCATGTATCTATGTAACATTTTGTATTAAAAAACATCTCTTTGTACCGAGAACAGACTGGTGATGCCAGTGGTTGGGGCTTGTGGGTACAGGGTGGGTGAAATGGTGAAGGTGGTCAAAAGGTACAAACTTCCAGTTATAAAATAAGTAAGTCCTAGGGATGTAATGTACAGCATGGTTACTATAGTTAACAATACTGTATTATATATTTGAAAGCTGCTAAAAGAGTAGAGCTTAAAAGTTCTCATCACAAGAAAAAAAATTCGTAACTATGTGTGGTGATGGATGTTAACTAGCCTTACAGTGCTGATCATTTTGCAATTTATACAAATAGGGAATCATTATACATATTGTACAAGTGAAACTAATATAATGTTATATGTCAGTTCTATCTAAGTTTTAAAAATTGCCCTCTTTGATAAATAAATAAAATAAAATTTTAAAAAAAGTCCACAGGGACTAGAAAGCAAAAAAAAAAAAAAAAAAAAAAAATTGACCTCTTTGAAAAATTCCTAATAGTAGTATTACTATGTGAAAAAATTTCAAACATATAAAAAACGAGGTGAATAATATAATGAATTACAGTGTACCCATCACCCAATTTAGTAATTATCAATTCATGGCTAATCTTGTTTCATCTACATCCTCATCCACTTAAGCCTCACCCTCCAGGATTATTTTACAGCAAATCCCAGATATCTGAATTTCACATGTAAATATTTCAGCATATATCACTAAATGATGAGTTCTTTTTTAAAAAATATAACCACAATACTATTATCATATCTAAAAATATGAATAATTCCTAATATCATCAACTATAGAGTAAGAGGTCAAATTTTCCTGATTATCTCAAATATATACCCAGTTTTATAATTTATTTCTTTTAATCAAGGTTCATTCTACTGCAATTGATATGTATTAAGTCTCTTTTAATCTATGTTTTCCTCTCTCCCCTTCCTTTTAATTTGTAAGTTACTTGTTGAAGAAATTATGTGATTTGTGCTATAGTTTCCCACAATCTGATTTTGCTGATTGCATCCCTATGGTGTTATTTTAAATGTTTCTATGTCCCCTGAACTTCCTATAAATTGGTAGTTAGATTAGTTAGATCTAGAGGCTTGATCAGATTGTTTATTTGGCAAGAAGACTTTGCAGGTGATGCTGTAAACTTCCATCGGAGGCACAGAAAGTCTGCTGGTTTCTTGTGATGCCACAATGCTATTATTTTGTAGAATCAGAATATTACCATTTTGCAATCCCTATCACTTCCCTTTCATTTATTAGTTGGAATACTTTTATAAAGAGACATTCATCCAAAACTCTTTGGTTGCCCTGAGGTGGTGTCCTTATGGAAAAGGCAGAATGGATTCTGTCTATACACCAGCTGTCAAAATAATAAGTGGGTTAACAACTTGGTTAACAACTGAACAACCGCTAAAGGTGACCAAAAGGGTTTTATTAATTATTACTTATGTGTCCAGAGAATGCAGAATATTTGGTCTGCTTTAATCCATCACAGCTACTATTCTTATTGATGATCAAATTCTTCCATCTGACCAATGCGGGAGGCTCCTTGAGTTGGCTTCTGAGTCCTTTTTACATAACTTAGTAATCCTGGATAGTCTGTTTGCTTTCTGGTATGACAAGATGTTCCATGCTATTTTACACATTTCCTTCCCAGATCTGGAATTAGCCATTTCTCTAAGGAATTCTGGAATTCTTTTAGTAGGGAATGGTATTCGGAGACCATGAGCTGGTGGCAGCTGTGCTCACTGCTACTATGTGATCGTTGCTTTCCAGGTCTGTCTATGTGGTCACATTTCTGATGCGGTAACAGTTAGGCTCAGTTTGCTTTGGATTTGAGGGGATTATATTTCCATATTCAGTTTTGTTTCATAATTATGTAAAATATTTATATGGTTTCTAAATCAAATCCACAGAATCTAGTACACTCATAGATGTGTAGCTTTAATGCCTGTCCTGGTTTCTACTCTGGTTTATCTTTCCTCTTTTTTTAAAAAAATATATATATATATATTCTTATCCATACATTTTCTTAGATAAATGCTGGCATACTATACATGATTTTCTACACCCTGTTTTCTCATGTAAATGATATATCCTGGAGATCTTTCCACAGCCCTTTTGATAGTGATATAGTACGCCACTAGTTGGCTGTACCACAGTTAGTTCACCATTTCCCTATTAATGGACATCTGGGATATTTCTAGCATTCTTCTATTATAAATAGTGAATAGTTTTGGACTTCTTAATATACTGTCAAATTATTTTATGTAAGAGCTATGTAAATTTACACTGCAGCTATCAATTACTGAGCAAAAAAATTTACCGTAATTTCTAATTTCAACAAAAGTAAATTCTTGCTTTCAAAAGAATGGCAAATGGTATTGCTTTATTTGCATTCCCTGACAATTAGGGGGACTGGATTGTGTAAGAGAACCAGGATCCACCAGGCTGAGTTCAGTGCCCCTCTCTGTGCCCTACAAGCCTCCCATGAACCTTGCTGGCCCACCACTTTCATATGTTCAGATTATTCGTAAGGGTACCCCTTCTAGAAGGACATCCTCCACATAACAGACATTGCAAATTTTTATTTATTATGATTCTCTTACAGATGGAAGTACAGTATCCTGAAGAAGGAAAGCAGATTGCTAATTTCCACCAAGGTGTATGGGCTAGTATGGTCCTAGACATCAGGTCCATAATATTTACCTCACTGGGGTTCATTTAACCCAGTTAAGTTCATCTCCAAGCACCTGATAGAGCACTCAGAACAAGGAAGGCAAACTAAATGCTTCCTAAATATCTGAGAAGGTAAATGAAGGCATGAGTAAGCTGAGACTTTTACATTCATCTCAAATGAAGAATCTGCTCATGTGCTATTCTCATAGTAACTTCATTCATTTCTCAAACACTCCTTTCACTCTTCCTCTCCACACACTGTCTCACGTCCTCCTCTTCCATCATCCTGCCACTGGTCTCCTTAATCTTCCTTGCCTACATACTTCACTCTCCATCACCACCACTGTTTACTTCATGTCTACAATCCCTTTTCTTTTCAACTAATGTTAACCGAAGGAATCTTTTCTAGGATATATTTATATATAAGAAAATAATTTTTAAGAATGATCTTTTCTTAATACTTCCTGAAAGGCTCCACTTAGTTCTATATGTTTCTCAACAAACAATCTGAAAGAAAAATATTTTAGGTGTTATATTCTTAATTTAAGAGAAGAACACATTCTATCGCTGACATAAATTTGTGCCTGCAATTTATTCTGACCTATATGCAGTGGCAAAAAGCCTTGGAATGACTCAGAAAAAAATGATATATGTGTTTATACTTTACTTGTTTATATCCTGTTTTTGTCCATTACAATTAAGAACCATAAAAACAGGGACCAATTGTATGGTGTTACTGGTATATCCCTAGCACCTAGAAAAATGCCTGGCATATAGTAGGTGCTATTAAATTTTTATTCATGACAAGCACTATAGTAGGTACTTTATATTAATTATGTTATTTAATTTAATCTGCACAAAACTCAATCAGGCAGATATTCTCTCTTTACATAAGAATAAGGATCATAGGATTAAATAATCCAGGGTAAAACAATTGGTACAAAAATGGCAAAACCAGGGGCCCAATCTAAGTCCTACCTGACTATAAACCTCTGAATTTAACTTCCTCTCATTCACTCAGTTCAAAGAAGCTGGACAAGTCACAGGCCTCTCTGAGCCTTAGTTCTTTCATTTGTAAAATGGGTTTAACAATGCCAACCCAATACCTCACAGTGTTACCATAAGTCTCAGATAACAATGGACGTGAAAGTAATTTTCAAGTGTAACACACCATATACCAAATTGAAAGACTGGAAGGAATAAACAACTGTTCGGGGGAAAAGTTACACAATAAAAAGGTCTTGCTCACTAAGAATTAAAAACAAATTGTCTCCAAGTTCCTAAACATTCTATTATTTATATTATTCAAACTTAGTTTCACATTTCCACTTTCAACAAGTAGAAAGCATATATTTCTTCAATTAATTCTTGTCTTCTCTTCCAACAATGTAAACAGGAGCCAATTTACTAATTGAAGATTTCAACCCACTGAGCAAATCACAAACTCCTATGTGTCACTATTTGGCCATGAATAATGGGTTTTATGATATATAAAATTCAGTTTACTTGTCAAATGTTTCAGCAATTATTTTTCTTCTCAGGTAGCTAAAAGAAATGTTCAGAACATATTGTTACAGATGTGGAAATTTTTACTGATCAGTTTTGGTTAACATAGAAACTAAGAAACAAGGGGTGAGTATATGATATTCTCCAATAAAATTCCTAAGAATGGAATTGGTAAACTTAGTTTTCCTCCAATCTATAAAACCTTTCTAAAAAAGCATTTTAATTGTTTATTTTTCATATTATGATAGAAATAACATAGGCAGGAGGGCAGACATAGTAGCTCAAATTTAAAAAACAGTAAAGCAGTGTAACAGTTATCAGTTCAAACTGATGAATGTCCAAGAATCTTTGTTTTATAAGTTAACATACTGAATATCATTGAGTAGAACTGTAAGATTCCAATAACTCTCCAGGTCTCATCTTCCAAATCTGTACTATACAAGAGCAATCTGGCCATGACATCTGTCATTTGACTGGTGCCAGGGTTAACCAACTGACATGGTTGGTTGGGTGGGCGTCCCCTCCTCCTTCACCATGCCCTGTTCTCCCCCACAAATACCCACTAAACCACTACCAAAAACTGTTAGCTCAGTTTCAGAGGTATACACAGTTTTGTTTCCTTCTTTTTTTTATATAAATTTATTTATTTATTTTTAAATTTATGGCTGTGTTGGGTCTTCGTTGCTGTGCGCGGGCTTTCTCTAGTTGTGGTGAGCGGGGGCTATTCTTCGTTGTAGTGCGCGGGCTTCTCGTTGCGGTGCCTTCTCTTGTTGCAGAGCACGGGCTCTAGGCGCTCAGGCTTCAGTAGTTGTGGCTCGCGGGCTTAGCTGCTCCGCGGCATGTGGGATCTTCCCGGGCCAGGGCTCGAACCCGTGTCCCCCGCATTGGCAGGTGGATTCTTAACCGCTGCCACACCAGGGAAGTCCCAGTTTTGTTTCTTAGTGGAAAACTTTTTACTCTTCATTTATCACAGAATCGAGTATTTTTAGTTCCTTATTCACTTCATTTATTTTTTTTCATTTGCATCATTTTTTAATTAGATTCCACATATAAGTGATATCATATAATATTTGTCTTTTCTATGACTTACTTAGTATGTTAATCTCTAGGTCCATCCATGTTGTTGCAAATGGCATTATTTCATTCTTTTTATGGATGAGCAACGTTCCACTGTATATATACACCGCATCTTCTTTATCCATTCATCTGTCGATGAACATTTAGGTTGCTTCCATGTCTTGGCTACTGTAAATAATGCTGCAATGAACACTGGAGTGCAAGTATCTTTTTGAATTATGGTTTTTTTTCAGATATACGCCCAGGAGTGGGACTGCTGGATCATATGGTAACTCTATTTTTAGTTTTTTAAGGAACCTCCACACTATTCTCCATAGTGGCTATACCAATTTACATTCCCAGCAACAGTGTAGAAGGGTTCCCTTTTCTCCACACCCTCTCTAGCATTTATTGTTTGTAGATTTTTTGATGATGGCTATTCTGACCAGTGTGAGATGATACTTCATTATAGTTTTGATTTACATTTCTCTAATAATTAGTGATGTTGAGCACATTTTTCATGTGCTTTTTGGACATCTGTCTATCTTCTTTGGAGAAATGTCTATTTAGATCTTCTGCCCATTTTTTGATTGGGTTATTTGTTTTTTTGATATAGAGCTGCATGAGCTGTTTGTATATTTTGGAAATTAATCCCCTGTTGGTTGCTTCATTTGCAAATATTTTCTCCCATTCTGTGGGTTGTCTTTTCATTTTGTTTATGATTTCCTTTGCTATGCAAAAGTTTTTAAGTTTAATTAGGTACCACTTGTTTATTTTTGTTCTTATTTTCATTACACTAGGAGGTGGATCAAAAACAATATTGCTGCGATTTATGTCAGAGAGTGTTCTGCCTATGTTTTCCTCTAAAAGTTTTATAGTATCCGGACTAACATTTAGGTCTTTACTCCATTTTGAGTTTATTTTTGTGCATGGTGTTAGAGAGTGTTCTAATCTACAGATTCAATGAAATCCCTATCAAATTACCAATGGCATTTTTCACAGAAGTAGAACAAAAAAATTTTAAATTTGTAATGGAAACACAAAAGACCCTGAATAGCCAAAACGATCTTGAGAAAGAAAAACAGAGCTGGATGAATCAGGCTCCCTGACTTCAGACTATACTACAAAACTACAATAATCAAAACAGTATGGTACTGGCACAAAAACAGAAATATAGATCAATGGAACAGGATAGAAAGCCCAGAGATAAACCCACGCACCTATGGTCAACTAATCTACGATAAGGGAGGCAAGGTTATATGATGGAGAAAAGACAGTCTCTTCAATAGATGGTGCTGGGAAAACTGGACAGCTACATGTAAAAGAATGAAATTAGAACACATTTCACTTATAACTGAAAGTCTAAGAACTATTATCAAATGCTAAATCACCATTCAGTTTTTTAAAGTGAAATAACAACTCTTCAAAGAAAGAGGTAATTGTAAACTTTACCTTCATGACATCTCTGTAGGACCGGATTGCTGAGATTTTTCTCTTCTCATCTTCCTCCTCCTCCAGACATTCATCGGCAGCCTCATAGCCTTCATCATTGCTGCCATCAGCCTCTACCGTGTTGGCCATGCGATCGATGAGCTGCTCCAGGGGAGGGCTTAATTCCCTTTCTTCATTCTCCTTCAAGCCATAGTCCAGTGCCTTATAAATAATAATTCCCAAAGATTCAATAACCTAGGAACATTAAGGAAGGTGGTTAATAGAGACGACTAAACATTTTTATAGAACTAACTGTAAGGCATAAAATATTTAGTATGAGATAAGCTAGGTCTGATTTATTCCATTTCAGAAACATGACAAATTAAATTTGAAGAGATATTTAAAAGTCTCAACTATGCTTTTAAAAAAATCTCAGATGGAAATTTTTGTGTGATTTCTTCAAACTAGTATATAACGCATACACAAACCCTTTTCATGTTTCTTAGATTTATATCATACACTAAAATCTGTATTCTCCACTTATATAAAATACCAACAATACCAACCAGGTTGATTTTCCACATTTCCAAAAGATATTATTGAGTACGGACAGAGTTATCAAAGATCATATCCATTCAGAACTGTTATGGCAATGCTTATCTAATTAGGGATTTCATAGACATACCAAGGATCTGAGACTGAAAAATCAATGATTGGTAGCAGCTAACGTAAGCTTAAACAACAACAACAAAATCTATTAATAGCCATATACGTACTGCTCATTGAGTTCCATTCAATTATTAGAAACACGTATCCCTCATATGATGCAAACAAGTGAGAGACTCAAACTCTGAACTTTTAGTGTAGTGCATAGATAATCCTCCCTGCCACTCACCTCCACCACTACTATCTCCCAAGAAATACGAACCTGATTTATGAACACTGAATATACATCCCTGTCTACTATCACCCTGACAAATGCTTTGGCTTTGGCCAAGACAAGGAATTCTGCTTTATTCCGCAACACTACCTTCTTTTCTGCTCAGAAAAATCACAGATAAATAACCCTTTTAAAAAAAATTTTACAATGCCAACAGCTCATTTTACCTTAGCTATTTTGGAGGGAAGAACACAGGAAATAAAGCCAAAGATGTAAGAGTTTGCCACTTTTACCACTAACCATTTGACTCAGGGCAAATTATTTATTTTAGTTAAATTATTTATTTTCTTATCTGTAAAATAGGTATCAATGATACCTACATCTCATGGGGTTTTGTTAAGACTAAATGCATTTGCTACATGTGGAAGTACTTAGTATGTGACTTTTAACGCACATTGAATAAATGTTATCTGCCTCCAGCTCACCCTTTTCCAATGTTTATCCAGTTAATATACAGACATGCATACATCTTTCCTTCCCTTTATTCCATTTGTAGCCATAGTCAGTGCTGTGTTGTTGGGTTTTCTTTAAGTTGTTTATTTGGTACCAAAGAAAAGGAAAAGACAGAAGTTTTGACGATGAGTTAAATACATGGAGTCACTGTCAGCATATGTTACAGCCCTTAAAAGCACTCAAGCATTCACTCAAAAAATCTCCACAAAATCTGAAATCTACCTTATCAAGTGAAATAATATATTCTCAACACAAATTTCAAAATGAATAAAAGGCTTATAAATTCTCAGCTTTTAATTTTTAAATAATACTGGGTTGTTTTTTTGTAATATTTCTCATTGAAAATACGTAATATTTTCATTAGTTTTTTGTTTTTGTTTTTTTTGCGCGGGCCTCTCACTGCTGTGGCCTCTCCCGTTGTGGAGCACAGGCTCCGGATGCACAGGGTCAGCGGCCATGGCTCACGGCGGAGCCGCTCCGCGGCATGTGGGATCTTCCCGGACCGGGGCACGAACCCGCGTCCCCTGCATTGGCAGGCGGACTGTCAATGACTGCGCCATCAGGGAAGCCCCTTTTCATTAGTTTTTAATGGTCTGACTGGAACTCTAACCACTATTTTCAAAGTTGTTTTGTGTGACAATGGATCTTCTGAGTTCCAAGTCAGCTGACTACTTTCGTCACCTCTTCTGGGGACCAAACCTCCCTCGACACCCCACCCCCATCCACCCATCTGTCCTGGAGAGGTCACCTGTTCTGTGTTTCCCTGGCAGAAGGTCCACACAGCCAGGGACACTCTCACCACAGACAGGTACTACTTAGGGCAGGGATTTTACCTTTCAGTTCAATGTCAGCAGAACCGGGCATTGTGATGTATGTGTAACAAACACCCGTCAACTCGAACCTAGAGCAATCACTTTAACAATCAGAGCATCATAGCTAATATAATGAAAACCTTAGACATCAAGAAAAGTTAAATTATGTTCAGTACATTCTTTTTAAGGCTGAGAAGGATTTACTTACTTATTTATTTGGCTACGCTAGGTCTCAGTTGCAGCACATGGGATATTTGTTGCCACTTGTGGGATATTTAGTTGCGGCACACGGGATCTTTCAGTTGTGGCATGCTAACTCATAGTTGCAGCATGTGGGATCTAGTTCCCTGACCAGGTATCGAACCTAGGCCCCCTGCATTGGGAGTGCAGAGTCTTAGCCACTGGACCACCGTGGAAGTCCCAAGGCCTAGAAGGTCTTAATGCAATTATTCTCGCATAGAAGTTACGTGTAACTGAGAGTCTTACGTGCTTGGATGAATCTAGTCATCTATATCCCTACCCCACCCCCACCCGAGCTGAAAAAAAGAATCCACAGTAAATACCAACACCAATGATGCTTCCGACCTCAGCAAAGACCCCAGAGCTGCCCAGAAAGCTTCATCCCCATCCCCACTCAGGACTTTCCCTCAAGGAGCCGTCTGTTCCTCAACTCTGCAGACCTCCAACACCCCTTCTGCCTCTCTGGGTCTCAGCTGATAACTCTCCTTCATACTCCATTGCAAAGTGAAAGTCCCTACATGAAAATGCACTCATTTTCCCACCTTCAAACGCATATGATAGGCATCTACACTTACTTTGTCCTTCCTTCCTTTCACAGTGGAGGAAGTGTCTCTCTTCCTATCAAAGGTCAATCCCACTCTCCCTCCAGAGCATGCCCCTACAGCCACAATCCCGTTTCTGTGCTCCCTTTCCCAGCAAAGCTTCTCATGAGGGTCCATCTTACATATTCTGTCTCTCTTTTCTCTCCTTCTATTCACTGTTTAAGCCATTCCAGTCTGGCATCTAATCTTTTGAAGCCCCTGAAACCACAGGTAAAATCACAAACAATCTCTATATGCCAAAACTATTGAACAACTCTGTCCTCATCCCAAATGGCTGTTCAGTGGCATCAGACACAACTGACAACAGTCTTCTGTTCTAAGACTCTGGACTTCTGATTTCCTCTCAACTCAACAGCTCCTCCTCCTCAGTCTGCCTGTAGGTACCTTCTCCTGCAGCTGCATAAATGATGGAGTTCCTCAGAGTTCACGCATTCTACTCTCTTCCACGGTCTGTTGCAAAGTACTTTTATCCATTACCAGTTCTACAAATATGATATGTGCTCTGCTGTTTCCTTAACTTATATTTCTAGCTCAGAGAAACTTGTTGCCTAGGTAGCTGAAAGAGCTTAACTGGTCTTCCTTTCCCCAGTATCTCTTCATTTCTATTCATCGTATACAGTGATGCAGGATTAATCTTTCCAAAGTGGTTTCAAACGATTTAACCTAGCAGTGACTAAATCTATATCAGTCAGGATTAACCAAATGTGTATTAGGTCAGGGCTCTCTAGAGAGAACCAATAGGATGTATATATTTATACAGAAAGTGATTTACCATAAGGAATTGGCTCATGCAGTCATGGAGACCAATAAGTCCCAAATCTACAGGGTGAGTTAGGAGGCTGGAGACCCAGGAGAGCCGATGGAATGGTTCCCAGTCCAAAGGCCAGCAAGCTTGAGACCCAGGAAGAGCCAGTATTTCAATTTGACTCCAAAGGCAGGAAAAAAAGCCAATGTTCCAGTCCAAAAGCCATCAGGAAAAATTTTCTCTCTTACTCAACAGGAGGTCAGCTTTTTGTTCTATTCAGGCCTTCAACAGATTGGATGAGGCCCATCCACATTAGGAAGGACAATCTGCTTTGCTCAGTCTACTGATTTAAATGTTAATCTCATTCAAAAACACCTTCATGGAAACACCTAGAATAATGCTTGTTCAAATATCTGGGCAGCCCATGACTCAGTCAAGTTGACACATAAAACTAATTCCTTGTCAACTTGGCACTCATAAAGGTCTCCTTAAACCTTCATCACCAAAAGAAGACAATAACAAGGTCACAATTCCACCTAACATGACACAACTCTCTCGCATACAACCAAAAATCACTAACACCTTCACAAGAGGATCAAACTCCTTGAGTGATTTTTACTCTTCTCCTTTGATATCCCACAACTTTAAATGTAAAACCTAAGTATTATGTATAAAATCAATACATCTTATGTTACATAATAAAGGGATCAGAGAGGGAAGAAAACAGAGATACCTGAGATACACATACATACATACTCAAACGAAATAAGGAGGAAATACTCATGACAATTGCAGTCCTCGGGTCTGTAACTGGTCATGTGGTCATAGATGGTATTTATAACCACCTTCTTCCAGTATCCGTTCCACATTCCCTTTGCCTTTAGTAAGCACCTCAGCTGGTCGTAGTTCTTTCCTTGGTGGTGTGACATAAACCTTCATTCCTGCCATTAGCAGTCCTGCCTGGATTGGGTTGTGGTCCTCCCCTGGTTTTAATCACAGGGCATGGTAATTCTAAGAGACAGCTTAAGGGCTCTCCTGTATTCCAGACATACTCTTCCTTAGCTCCACTGAGGAGGAGCAGCCCAATCTCCCCTTGGGAATCAGGCCCAGTCACCCCAGACAGCACAGTAACTCCTCCTTTGCCTGCTGATTCACAGGAATGAGGAACCTGAAGTGGATGAGAAGCAGTCTTAACTTCCAATTCAATGGACTCATTGTTGTGTCTCCTGATGGAATTAGGACCTTCAGGCCAGCAGAGCAGAGGCAGAGCAGGAACAGGAAGCAAAAATGTCGCTGTGGGTCACTAGGGGCAATGGTGAGTGGTGGCCCTCCCATTTCTACCCCTTGATTCCTGACTTTGAGAAAAACAGCACCATATATTGGAGAACCCTGCCCCAGCCCTGCAAGGGACAGCCACCTAGCTGTCACTGTAACAGAGTCTTTCAAAAGGCCATTCCACCATTCTATCACGACTGCTGCTTCAGGACCGTGGGGAACAGAGTAAGACCAGTGAATTCCATGGGCAGGGGCCCACTGCCATACTTCATTTGCTGTGAAGAGAGTTCCTTGATCAGAAGCAATGCTGTGTGGACTCCATGATGGCAATCTGTAAGTCCATGGATGGGAGTTTTGGAAGAAGCACTGCATGAGGGAAGGTAACTCCATACCCAGAGTAAATGTGTCTTCCAAGAAGGACAGAATACTGCCCCTTCCATGATGGAAGTGGTCCAACGTAATCAACCTGCCACCAGGTAGCTGGCTGGTCACCCTAGGGAATGATGCCATACTGGGGACTCAGTGCTGGTGTCTGCTGCTTCAGACTGGGCACTCAGTGGTGGCCATAGCCAGGTGAGCCTTGGGTGAGTGGAAATCCATGTGTAACCCCCACCCCTGCTCCTGTAGCCACGTTCATGAGCCCACTGGGTGATGACAGGGGTGGCTGGGTGGTGTCCATACAACGGGTCATCCTATCCACTTGAATATTAAAATCCTCCTCTGCTGAGGTCACTCTTTGGTGAGCATTCACATGGGACACACATATCTTCATGTTTTTTGCCCATTCAGGGAGGTCTATGCACATAGCTCTCCCCAAATTTCCTTGTCACCAACTTTCCAGTCATGTTCCTTCCAAGTTCCTGACCATCAAGTCACAGCCCAGGGCTCGGTGTACAGTTGTGCCTCTGACCATTTCTCTTTCAAGGAACAACCAGGTGCACTGCTGGAAGTTCTGCCCACCAGGAGGGCTTCTGCTCACCGCTGTCCTTTGAGGGTGTCCCAGAGACGGGCGGCAGTGCTGCAGCTGGTGCCTGCAGGCCAGGCAGAACCGTATGTCTATCTGGCCTGAGTTTTCTCTTCCTCAGTCAACTGACTGTGGGCAACGCCCCATGAGGCCACAGGCAGGGACTGAAACAGAGAAGATAGTGTGTGTCGTGGGGCAATGACTCCACTTAAAACTAGCAGTTTTCTGTGTCACTTGGTAAATGGGCTGGAGTAGCACTCAAGTGAGGAATACGTTGCCTTCAAAGTCCAAAGAGGCCACCAGGCATTGTGCCTCTTTTTTGGTTGCAGGAGGGGCCTTGGAAGGGTTATCTTGACATGCCCCACACCACTGGACCCCTAGAAATTTCACTGAGGCAGACGGTCCCTGAATTTTTGTCAGATTTATTTCCCACCCTCTGACACACAAATGTCTTGCCAGTAAGTTTGGCATAGGTGCTACTTCTCACTCACTAGATCCAATCAGCATAATGTCAGGAATAATGGGCCAGTGTGGTATCTTGTGGAAGAGAAAGGCAATCAGGACCCCTGTGAACTAAATTATGACACAGGGCCGGAGAGCTGATACACCCCTGAGGTAGGTCAGTGAAGGTGCAGTGCTGGCCTTGCCAGATGAAAGCAAACTGCTTCTAGTGGTCTTTACTGACAGGTACGGCGAGAAAGGCATTTGTCAGGTCAACAGCTGTATACTAGGTGCCAGGGGATGTGTAAGTTGCCCAAGCAATGAAGCCACATCTGGTACAGCAGCTGCAACTGGAGCCACCACCTGGTTAAACTTAAAATAATCTAATGTCATTCTCCAAGATCCATCTCTCTTCTGCACAAGCCAAATAGGCAGGTTGAATGAAGCTGTGGTGGGAGTCAGCAGGCCTGCATCTTTCAAGTCCTGGATGGTAACACTAATCTCCGCAGTCCCTCCAGGAATGCGGCGTTGTTGCTTTTGATGTACTACTTTCCTAGGTAGAGGCCACTCTGCTGGCTTCTACTTGGTCTTCCCCACATACCAGCCCTTACTTCACAGGTCAGGGAAACCAGACCTGTGAGGATGTCTATGCACACGAGAACTGAAGAGATGACTGGGGAAATAACCAGATTCAGGATGGGTTCAGGAGCGCACTGGCCTCACTGTGAGACAGATCTGAACTAAAACTCTAGTGATCATCCGACCTCCATAAGACTGTTCTAACTGCTATACTGAGGTCACATTTTGAGTCTCCTAGAATCAGTGTCAGTTCAGAGCCAGTGTCCAGTAGTCCCCAAAAGGTCTGCTTGTTTCCTCTTCTCCAATGCTCAGTTACCCTGGTAAAAGGCTGTAGGTCCCTTTGGGGAAGGCTGGGAGAAAGATGAACAATGTAAACATCTGGCAGCATATTGGGGTCCTCTCCCCAAGGGGACCTCGACTCTCCTTCATTCAAAGGATTCTGGGCTTGTAAACGGCTCAAGTCTGGGAATTGATTGAGAAGCCATGACTCTCAGTTTTTATGATTCAAAAGTTAGACTTCTGTTCACTTAACCTAGAACTTTTCTGTTTATACCTATCAAGTGAGAATTTAGTGGGCTTCCTTCCTATCTATGTCACGTCTAAGAACACCATGATCAAGTAGCTAATGCCATAGGTCTCTGGGAGTCAGAGTATTCTAAATGCTGCTTTAAAAAATAAGTAAATAGGGCTTCCCTTGTGGCACAGTGGTTAAGAATCTGCCTGCCAATGCAGGGGACACGGGTTCGAGCCCTGGTCCGGGAAGATCCCACATGCCGCGGAGCGGCTGGGCCCGTGAGCCATGGCTGCTGAGGCTGCGTGTCCGGAGCCTGTGCTCCGCAACAGGAGAGGCCACAACAGTGAGAGGCCCGCGTACCGCAAAAAAAAATAAAAATAAAAATAAGTAAATAAATGCTGCTTTGACTCTGCAGTGTATTATGGTGACCACACCCATCGTGCCTTGTGAGTGTGGCTAAGTGCTACCACCGCAGGATCCAGTTATTCCCATTGCCTTTAGGTTTCCCAATTCAGTGACTGCAGTCCCCCCTCTGTAAGATCTAACCTACAAAGAAGGATGATCATAAAGCTCTTCAAGGGTACCAGGGTGACTCTCATAAATTTATTTCTCACAATCATGGTAAAAGATGTGTCTTCTAGACATTCCCAGGGTGGGTGAGTAGATCTTAAATGACAAATCCACTCATAACATTTTTCTCATCTTGCTATAACTTTTCAACCTAATTTTCTTTTATTATCACTCATGAGCGCTGTTATCCGAATATACTAATTTCTTATTCTTTCCTTTAAATGCTCTACACTTTGTCCCTATGCTAGTATTCAGCATCATTCCTACTTTCTACATGGTTTTTCCCCTGTATTTTTGTATGTCCAAATCCTACTCATTTTTCCATCCCCCTACTCAAAGCAATCTCCTCCATGGAAGACTCGTTAACCCTGATTTTACCATCACATCACAGTCTCTACCTACCCTTTTTTCCTAGATGAAAACAGTAATTTTTTCTTCAGACTAGCCATGACATTCACTTACACCCTTATGTGCTTAGGTTTCACTTTTTAAACTTGGATTACGGTTAATTATGTATATATCTTAATCCCCCAACAAGACTAAGCTCCTTGATGGCAAAATCTTATATGATTCATCTTTATATCTTAACATTATTTTATAAAGAGCAAAGACTCAATAGTTAATAAATGAATTAATCAAAATATAAATTCCTTCCATTATGGAAGTGGACATGTATGGTTGACAGCTGGATACAGATTTTATGGACAGAAGCCATGCCACCTGGTGGCATCCCAGCCCCAAACAGCTCTGAAACGTTTTGGAGGGTCTCTTAGCTCAAGGATAAACTATGCCCAACCTGGTTTAAATGTCCCAAACCTATTCACCATTCCTGATTTAAATCTGAGCCATGCAGCAGTCCTATATTTAACCCAACCTCTTAGAAACATAGCATAACAAGGCTGGGCATTATTAGGCTGACATGTACACCAGGTGACTCACCACTTTCAGGGACTAAGGGAACCTCTAGCCCTTTGCTAGAGAAACATATACCTAGTTCTTCACACAGTCTTGAGCTGGGGATAAAGGGTGACCATCCAAAAATAACTGAAACATAATAGTACCTGGACATACCAGCTTGCCTAAATATATACTTATTTATACTAATTTTAGAAGCTCATTTTCCAAAACTTGTGGAAATGTTAAGAAAATCCAAGAGAAAGAGCAGTGTCAGATCTGAAATATTAATCTGAGTCACCAGTCTCCAAACAGCTGGAAAATCATCAGTCATGTCCTGTCACAGTGGCACCTCTAACATTCATTAAAGTGAGCAGGAAGTGCAGTATAAAACCTTAACGTTAAATGGAACAAGTGAAGCACAGAAAACTGTGGTTTTTAAGCCTAACTGATTGACAAAGGGTGGGAGAAGAACGTATTAAATAAAACCACACATTCCAAAATTTAAGGCTGCTACGTCATGCCTAATTACCTCTCAGCTAATGACAGGCGTCTATGAAGCCCATGGCTCTGGAGTAATAAGACACAGGAATGGAACTGCCTGGTCCCTGCCCTGGCCTCAGACCCAGCCGTGCCATCCCGAGGGCAGCCTCACACAGGACAGCAGCCCACGCGCTAACACCATGCTTCGTGTGACCACTCAAGGTTAGCTACAAGCCCACCAAACCCATATCCCATCTTCCTCTGACCACACCACCCTTCATCTGGCCCCTCTTCATGTTGACTTGTACTTCCTAAAAATATTTGAGTCTGTATCTGTCTCCTTTACTAAAATGTAAACTTCTCTAGGACAGGGGTCAAGTATGATTCTTACTGGTATTTGCTACAATGCCTAGCACTTTGCTTTACACAGAGTATATGCTTTAAAATCTTTGTTGAACGTGTAAACTGCAGTAGCACAAAAGCCTTTAATGCCAAATCTGATGAAATGGGAATGACCCATATCAAGGGTGTCAAGCACAGCATCTGGCACTTGAGCTAACACCAACAAACAATAGCTGCTCTTGCCATCACCATCCTGCCTCACTGCCAAAAAACACCCCCCGCCGCCAGCCTAAAAAGTAAAACAAAAAGTTTCTTCATCTCTTCAAGTCCCCTTGCCAATGAGACAAATGGGACTTGCTTATATCTGTATAGCATTTTATTAAGCATGTTTTCCTTTATTCATCACAATCCTGTTAAGACATTATCCACATTTTAAAGACAACGGGACTGAGCTTGAAAGAGAGTCAATAAATTGCTAATCGTCAGACAGTTAACAAGTAACAAAGCCAGCGGGGACTCCAAACTGGCCTTGGTACATATGAAATTCCATACCCAGAATTCTACTATACCACAAAGCTTCACATGTGAACATCTCCTAGTCTGCCAATGTTTGTCTAAAATGTGGCATCCAAAATTAAATCCTATTCCATGTGCAGTACAATCATCAGAGAATATACCAAATGAGCACCTTCCTCACTGCACACCACATGCTTCTATAAATATACCCTGTTTGCTATTCAGATTTCTGGTCAACTCGTTAAATTGCTGATACCCTGGGTTTACAGTCAACCACAGTAGCCAAGTCAGGACGACCACGTATTAGTTAAACATCTTTCTCTCTTAGCCTGCATTTGTAAAGATTTTTTTTTAAGACATGGTAAAGGGTTTTACATTTTTCTCAAATCTATTTTATCCTATTTATTTTGACTAATCATTTTAGCTTAGGAAAATCACTTAAAATCTAGAGTCCACCATCTAATTCATTATCTATCACTCCTAAACTTACAAAATATACCAATTTGGGTATGCCTTCTGAGGCTTCAGGAAAGTGATTTAAATATTAAATAGGAGAGTTCCAACCAAGAAGACCTTCAGAAAACCAGAGACATTTTTCCCATGCTGACATCGATTACAATCTACCTTTGTAAATACTGACCTGACACTTATCCATCTTGCTCACAAAAATACTACAAAAGACTTACTAAAATTTCCTGTTACAATCTCTAAATACTAACTGTGGTACACTCATATCTAGTAAAACTTATCCCCCAGAAGCCTAGTTTTCTATTAGTTAATCTAGCTAATGTCCAGTGTACTTAGCGCCCTTCCCTTCACTCATTAATTCAGTCAACAGATATTTACTAAGAATTAAGTATATGTGGCGATGAAGGAATAGATGAGGTCTCTGGCCTTCAAAAAGCTTTTGTCCTAGGGAAAACAATAATAAATAAGACAAATGATTGTGCTACACATTATAATAAAAAAGGAAGGGTGTCATGTGAGCATAATTTAATAGGGAGCCCTAATCTAGTCTGAAGATCAAGGAAGCCTTCATTAAGAAAATAAATTTTAGGACTTCCCTGGTGATGCAGTGGTTGAGAATCCGCCTCCCAATGCAGGGGACATGGGTTCGATCCCTGGTCTGGGAAGATCCCACATGCCGCAGAGCAACAAAGCCCATGCGCCACAACTACTGAGCCTGCGCTCTAGAGCCCGCGAGCCACAACTACTGAAGCCTGCACGCCTAGAGCCTGTGCTCCGCAACAAGAGAAGCCACCACAATGAGAAGCCCGCGCACTGCGACGAAGAGTAGCCCCCACTCGCCGCAACTAGAGGCCCGTGCAGAGCAACGAAGACCAACACAGCCAAAAATAAATAAAATAAAATAAATTTTTTTAAAAAACGCTTTATAAAAAATTATCCGATTACAAAATGCACAAGTAACCAGAACAGATACCTCACCAAAGAAGATATATAGATGGCAAAGAGCATATGAAATGATGCTCAAGATCATGTCATCATAACTCGTACCAATGTTTTCTTAGGTGAGTCTCCCAAGGCAATATAAATAAAAGCAAAAACGAACAAATGGGACCTAATCAAACTTACAAGCTTTTGTACAACAAAGGACATCATAAATGAAATGAAAAGCAGCCTATGGACTAGGAGAAAGTATCTGCAAATGATGCAACTGACAAGGGCTTAATACAATCCAAAGTACATGAACAGCTCACACAACTCAACAACAAAAATACTTACAACCCAATAGAAAAATGGGCAGAAGACCTACATAGACATTTCTCCAAAAAAGACACACAGATGGCCAACAGGCACATGAAAAGATGCTCAACATTGCTAATTATTAGAGAAAAGCAAATCTAAACTATGAGGTACCACCACACGCTGGTCAGATGGCCATCATTAAAAAGACTACAAATAACAAATGCTGGAGAGGGTGTGGAGAAAAGGAAACCCTCCTACACTGTTGGTGGGAATGTAAGTTGGTGCAGCCACTATGAAAAACAGTATGGAGGTTCCTCAAAAAGCTCAAAATAGAGTTGCCATGTGATCCAGCAATCCCACTCCTGGGCATATATCTGGACAAAACTATAATTCAGAAAGATACATAAACCCCAATGTTCATAGCAGCACTATTCACAATAGCCAAGACATGGAAACAACCTAAATGTCCATCAATGGATGAATGGATAAAGAAGATATGATACACTCAATGGAATACTACTCAGCCATAAAAAAGAATGAAGTAATGCCATTTGCAACAACATGGATGGACTTAGAGATTACCACACTAAGTAAAGTCAGAAAGAGAAAGACAACTACCATATGATATCACTTATATGTGGAATCTGAAACATGACACAAATGAACCTATCTATGAAACAGGAACAGACTCACAAAGAGTACAGACTTGTGGTTGCCAAGGGGGAGGCAGGAAAGGATGGCTTGGGAGTTTGGTGTTAGCAAATGCAAACTATTACGTATAGAATGGAAATACAACAAGGTCCTACTGTATATCACAGGGAACTATCAATATATTCAATATCCTATGATAAACCATAACGGAAAAGAATATAAAAAAGAATGTTAAAAAAAATCATATGTCATCAGGCAGTTGCAAATTAAAACAATGAGATCCCACTATAAGCCTACTAGAATGGCTAAAATCCAAAACAGTGGCATCATCAAATGCTGATGAGAATGTGGGGCAACAGGAACTCTCATTAATGGTTGGTGGGAATACAAAATGGTTCAGTCAATGTGGAAAACATTTTGGCAGTTTCTCACACAACTGAACATGCTCTTAACATACAATCAAGCAACTGCACTCCTTGGTATTTACCCAAATAAGTTGAAAACTCATGTCCACACAAATGTTTAGAGTAACTTTATTCATAACTGCCAAAACTTGGAAGCAACCAAGATGTTCTTCAATAGATGAATGGATAAACTATGGTAAATCAATACAATGGACTATTATTATTCAAAGAAAAAGAGAGCTGTCAAACTACAAAGACATGGAGGAAACTTAAAAGTAGATTGCTAAGTGAAAGAAGCCAATCTGAAAAGGCTAAATTCTAACTATATGACATTCTGGAAAAGGCAAAACTATGGAGAAAGTAAAAATATCAGTGGCTGCTAAGGGTTGGGGTCGGGGGTGGGGGTAGGAAGAGATGAAATGGTGGAGCACAGGGATTTCTGAGGCAGTGAAATTGCTCTATATAATACATTAATGAGGGACATGTCATATTTATGTGTCACAACCCATAGAATGTACAACACAAAGAATGAACCCTAATGTAAACTATGGATTTTAGTTAATAATAGTAATAATAATGTATCAATATTGGTTAGTCAATTGTAACAAATGTACCACACCAATACAAGATATAAATTATCAGGGAAACTGGAAGAGGAGAGGGATATATAGGAACTCTGTACGTTCCAACCAATTTTTCTGTTAACGTAAAACTGCCCTAAAAGATATAAAGTCTATTAATTAAAATTTTAAAAAACACAGTATGGCTTAAAAAATATAGTATTAGAGAATGGATCCAAAATGGGCTAGAGCAGCTGTGATAAGACTAGCTAGGGGACTACTGCAGTAGTGTCCAGCTTAGGGATGATGGTTTCTTGGGCCAGGGTGATAAGAGTGGATAGAAAGGAAATGGTGAGGATTTGAAGAGCTTTTGGCGGGGTGGAATGGATAGGGGATAGGACTGGGCAATGCAATAAATGGAGGGAAAAGGAACCAAAGTGATTCCTGGGTTTCTAGCTTGAGTTAGTACAGAGAGTGGTACCATTTACTAACATGGAAAACTGGAGGAAAAAGAGTTTCTGAGAGAAAGGTAAGTTCAGACACCTATGAGAAACATAATCACAGGTGTTAGATAGGCAGCTATGTGGACTGCGAAGAGACTGTGAGCTGGGGTCATGAAGTGGGATTCCTTGGCAAATAACTGGTCCATGAACTCATGAGAGTGTATGAGACAACCCCCAGAGAAAAACTACCCAAGAGATGGAGAAGCAAACACTTAATGACTGGCCAGAGGACTAGACTGTAAAGGAGCAAGAGTATTGAGGAAGGGAGGGAAGGAGGAAATCAAAAGACTCTGATATCACAAAAATCAGAGAGAGAAAATACTTCAAGAAGGAGGTCATGGTCCTGTGCATTGAATGTGGATTAGAGGTAAGAAGAGGCCTAGGATACAGCTGCTAGATTTAGGGAGGCAGAGGTCACTGGTGACAGGGCAGTCTGGGTGAGTAAACAGTGCCCTGTGTAAATAGTACACTCAGAAATTTTTATGAATAGGAAGGGAAATATATGGCAGCAGCTAGAGATGAAGACAGGGCAGAGGTAGGGCTTTTTTAATTACTTTATTTGAAGACTACAAGTCTTAAGCATGTTTAAATGGTGATGGAAAGAAAATGGAAAGGAAAAAGCTGAAGATAATGAAAAGATAAGGGATCAGAATTCCTGACAGTGACCTTTGTTTGGCAAATCAGACCTTCAAAAGAGGTTAGTCACTTCTCAAAAACAAAAATCTTTCCATGAAATTTAGATATGCTTTTTTCTTTTATTAAGTGGGGGGGGGGGAAGAGGTCCATTTACACATGCATGAGAGTTAGTCTTTTATTCAAAATTACTTCCTGAGCATTTTCTAGGTGAACATCTGATAAATTCCTTAACATGCCATTTTAAGTCTTTTACATTCTGAGCCCAGTGAACTTTTCTGTTCACAGCTCCATAAAGAGCCTATCACTTCAGTCATTTTCCTTTTGCTGTACCTTTCTTTATTCATGTCATCCTCTGCCTATAGCATTTTTTGTCTGACAAATCCTACCTATACTCTTATCTCTCAGATCCCAGTGCAGTGTGACCTGCTCTGTGAGACATTCCTAGTCACCCAGAGTTGATCATTTCCAACCTTGCCACCTTTCCCTGCTCTGCTTATCCAACTTTTATCATAGTACATGTGACTATTAATTGAATCCAAACCTGCAGAATCATTCTTTTCAAGTGTATCTGGAATGTTCACCAAGACAGACCCTATGCTGTGCCAAAAAATAAAATAAGTCTCAATAAACTTCAAGACTGAAATATCAAAGATTATGTTTTCTGACAATGGAATGAAATAAGAAACCAGCTAACAAAGTAACTGGAACATTCCCAAGTACTGAAAAATTAAACAGCACACTTCTAAACCCTTGGGTCAAAGAAGAAACCTCAAGGGAAATTTTAAAATATTTAATGATAATGATAACATATATACAAATTTGTGGGATGCAACTAAAGCAGTTCTTAGAAATCTATAGCTTCAGATGAATAGACAACTCCCTGGAAGACACAACTTAGCAAAATTTGCAAGATCCCAACACTAAAAACTACAAAGCATTGTTGAAAGAAATCAAAGATCTAAGTAAGCAGAGAAATACACCAAATTCATGGACTGAAACACTAAATATTGTTACAATGTCAGTTCCTTCAAATTGATGAAAAAGTCAATGCAATCCCAATAAAAACTCTACTAGGACTTTTGGAGAAAATAACAAACTAATTTAAAAATGCATATGGAACTGCAAATGACCTAGAACAGCCAATTTTGGAAAAGAAGAACAAAGTTGGATGACTTACACTACCTGATACCAAGGCTTACAAAAAAGCTGCAGTAATCAAGCCTGTATGGTATTGGCATATGGAACAACAGAGAATCCATAATTAATCCTACACTATATGAGCAACTGATTTTCAACAAAAATGCCAAAGTAGTTCAAAGGGGGAAGGATATCAATTCAACCAATGGTGCTGGAACAACTAGGTATCCATATGGAAAATTAATAAACACAGACCCCTACATCATATCATACACAAAAATTATTTTTAAATGGACCATACATTAAAATGTAAAACCTAAATCTATTAAACTTCTAGCAAAAAAACACATGAAAAAATCTATATAACACTAGTAGTTTTTCATAGATTTTACATATTTTCTACATATATCATCATGTTGTCTTTGAGATAGGCAAATATTTCTTATACAAAACACAAAAAGCATTCATCATAAAATGAGAAATTAACAAATTAGACTTCATCAAAATTAAAAACTCTGCTCTTCAAAAGACAATAACAAAATGAAAAGGCAAGTCACAGACCGTGCAAAAATATCTATAATATAGATGTATATACCTGACAAAAGACTTCAATCTAGTATACATTTTAAAATTCTTATGACTCAATAATAAGATAAATAATCCAAATAAAATGGGTAAAAGATTTAAACATAAACTTCACGAAAGAATATCCACAAATGGCCTATAAGCATGTGAATAAATGTTCTGCATCAACAGTCATTGGGGAAATGCACATTAAAATGCCTAGATCATAATTTACATCCTCTAGAATGGCTAGCACTAAAAGACTGACAAGTATTGGTAAAGATGTGAAACAACTTGAACTCTCATACACTGCTGCTGTAAATACAAAATGATACAACCACATCGTAAAACAGTTTGGCAGTGTCTCACAGAAGTTAAACATACATTTACCATATGACACTCCAATCCCAGTTATTTACCCAAGAGAAACAAAAATATATGTCCACAAAAGACTCATACATAAATGCTCACAGAATTTTTATTTGCAATAGCCAAAAACTGGAAACAACCCAACTGTCAATCAGCAAATGAATGGATGAACACATTGCAATAGATCTACCCAGGGGACTACTACTCAGTCCTAATAGGAGCACACTATTAGTGCACGTAACAACACAGAGGAATCTCAAAAACACTCTGCTGAGCAAAACAGTGAACTCACAAGTACATTCTGCATGGTTACATTTATGTGAAATTGGGGCTGGGGGGATTGACTGCAGAGGGAACTTTCTGGGGCGATGAAATATTGGGGTGGTGGTTACATGAGTGTACAAATTTGTTAAAACTCATCAAACTTGACATATAAAATATCTGCATTTTGTTAGCTTGGGCCAGTCACTTAATCTCTATGCATCTAAGCCTCTACAAGAGTAAACTTGAAGAAAAATCATTGAAGTTCTTTCCAATCCTGATTCCTACAAGAACAGGAAAACTGCAGAACTGGAACACTAAAAGAAAATACAAAGGCTGTAACTATGTGGAGGTTTGCTTACGGAAATGTCACAGTTGAAGAATCAGAGGTTCATTGGACTTTTTTTCTAAGTAGCCCTTTGAGTAAACTGTACTTTAACAGGAGTAAAGTAAAATGACAGTAACTGCGGTCTCTGAAAACCCTAACCATCATAATGGGAACTTACCTGGACTGCTTTGTGGGGTCATTCAATTCTGGAACTGATTCCCAACTTAAAAAACAAAACAAAAAAATCCCCCCAAGGGCTTCCCTGGTGGCGCAGTGGTTGAGAGTCCGCCTGCCGATGCAGGGGACACGGCTTCGTGCCCCGGTCCGGGAAGATCCCACATGCTGCGGAGCGGCTGGGCCCGTGAGCCATGGCCGCTAAGCCTGCGCATCTGGAGCCTGTGCTCCGCAACGGGAGAGGCCACAACAGTGAGAGGCCCGCGTACTGCAAAAAAAAAAAAAAAAAAAAAAAAAATCCCCCCAAAACTCAGACCCTAAGGACTTTTTAGGAGAGGAAAAAAAAACGTACACACAAAAACATGTCAAGGACAATCAAATCTGAACAAGGCTAAGACCAAACCAGGAATTTTCCACTCTTGAGAGGAAAACATTTACATACACACATACAACGACTAGTAATAAAACGTACTTTTAAATGATTAGGGCTATACATACAATGAAATATTGTTCAGACTTAAAAAGGAATGAAATTCTGATATATGCTGAACCACGGATGACCCTTAATGAAATAAACCAGACAAAAAAATACAAACATTATATAAATCCACTTATATGAAATATCTAGACTAGAGAAATTCATAAAAACAGAAAGTAGATTAGAGGTCAGCAGGGAACTGGGGAAGGGGCAGGGAGTACTGTTTAATGAGGACAGAGATTTTTTTGTTTTAACAAATTTATTTATTTATTTTTGGCTGCGTTGGGTCTTCGTTGCTGCACATGAGCTTTCTCTAGTTGCGGCGAGTGGGGGCTACTCTTCGTTGCAGTGCACAAGCTTCTCATTGTGGTGGCTTCTCTTGTTGCGCAGCCTGGGCTCTAGGCATGTGGGCTTCAGTAGTTGTGGCACATGGGCTCAGTAGTTGTGGCTCGCGGGCTCTAGAGCACAGGCTCAGTAGTTGTGGCGCACGGGCTTAGTTGCTCTGCGGCATGTGGGATCTTCCCTGACCAGGGCTCCGGCCTGTGTCCCCTACACTGGCAGGCGGATTCTTAACCACTGCGCAACCAGGGAAGTCCCAAGCACAGGGTTTCTATTCGGGATGATGAAAAAGTTTTGAAAAAGATAGAAGTGATAGTTGCACAACATTGTGAATGTAATTAATGCCACTGTACACTTAAAATTTTATGCTATGTGTATTTTTACCAAAATAATAATAAAAAGAATGATGGTGGCTGCTCAGTTTCTCAGGAAGTGCTATCACTCAGCAACACTCAGAAAGGTCTGATTCTTCCCACCTACAGGGGTTACTAAGGTTTCCAAAAAGAAATAAAGGGACCAACTCACCTCTCTACTTGGACACCAGAACCCCTTTTGAGCTACAGTTCCACTCCACACCACCATTCTGTTTATAGCCCTGAGTGGAGGCTCTAGGTACTTGAATCATCAAGCCTTGGAAACCACCTCTCACCAGCATTTGACAGAGTTGACCAGGCCCTATTTTTTTTTTAATTGTCTTCTCGTGATTCCACACTCTTCTATTTTTCTTCCCCTCTAGATTGATTACCGTGACAAGAACCTTCGATAGAGCGGGTCGCAGTGAAAACATGAGGAGAAGAAATGGTGACCATGGAACAGGATATGAACAGCCCTTTCTGGCTATTTCTGAAATGATGTTCTTAACAGGTACTTGGTACAGATACAGCGAGGCAGACAGGGTGGTGGGAGAATGTGAAAATTCTCTTCAGGTTGCGTCTATTTTCTTGAGTAAATAAAGCAGAGCTCGGGCTTCCCTGCTGGCGCAGTGGCTGAGAGTCCACCTACCGATGCAGGGGACACGGGTTCATGCCCTGGTCTGGGAAGATTCCACATGCCGCGGAGCGGCTGGGCCCGTGAGCCATGGCTGCTGAGCCTGCGCATCCGGAGGCTGTGCTCCGCAACAGGAGAAGCCACACCTGTGAGAGGCCCGCGTACCGCAAAAAAAAAAAAAAAAAAAAAAGCAGATCTCATGGAACATTCTCCAGGATAGATCATATCTTGGGTCACAAATCAAGCCTTGGTAAATTTAAGAAAATTGAAATCATATCAAGTATCTTTTCCGACCACAACGCTATGAGACTAGATATCAATTACAGGAAAAGATCTGTAAAAAACACAAACACATGGAGGCTAAACAATAAACTACTTAATAACCAAGTGATCACTGAAGAAATCAAAGAGGAAATCAAAAAATACCTAGAAACAAATGACAATGGAGACACAACGACCCAAAAGCTATGAGATGCAGCAAAAGCAGAGGGAAGAGGGAAGTTTATAGCAATACAATCCTACCTTAAGAAACAGGAAACATCTCAAATAAACAACCTAATCTTGCACCTAAACCAATTAGAGAAAGAAGAACAAAACAACCCCAAAGTTAGCAGAAGGGAAGAAATCATAAAGATCAGATCAGAAATAAATGAAAAAGAAATAAAGGAAACAATTGCAAAGATCAATAAAACTAAAAGCTGGTTCTTTGAGAAGATAAACAAAATTGATAAATCATTAGCCAGACTCATCAAGAAAAAAAGGGAGAAGACTCAAATCAATAGAATTAGAAATGAAAAAGGAGAAGTAACAACTGACACTGCAGAAATACAAAGGATCATGAGAGATTACTACAAGCAACTCTATGCCAATAAAATGGACAACCTAGAAGAAATGGACAAATTCTCAGAAATGCACAACCTGCCGAGACTGAACCAGGAAGAAATAGAAAATATGAACAGACCAATCACAAGCACTGAAATTGAAACTGTGATTAAAAATCTTCCAACAAACAAAAGTCCAGGACCAGATGGCTTCACAGGCGAATTCTATCAAACACAGAGAAGAGCTAACACCTATCCTTCTCAAACTCTTCCAAAATATAGCAGAGGGAGGAACACTCCCAAACTCATTCTACAAGGCCACCATCACCCTGATACCAAAACCAGACAAAGATGTCACAAAGAAAACTATAGGCCAATATCACTGATGAACATAGATGCAAAAATCCTCAACAAAATACTAGCAAACAGAATCCAACAGCACATTAAAAGGATCATACACCATGATCAAGTGGGGTTTATCCCAGGAATGCAAGGATTCTTCAATATATGCAAATCAATCAATGTGATAAACCATGTTAACAAACTGAAGGAGAAAAACCATATGATCATCTCAATAGATGCAGAGAAAACTTTTGACAAGATTCAACACCCATTTATGATAAAAAACCCTGTAGAAAGTAGGCACAGAGGGAACTTTCCACAACATAATAAAGGCTATATATGACAAACCCACAGCCAACATTGTTCTCAATGATGAAAAGCTGAAACCATTTCCACTAAGATCAGGAAGAAGACAAGGTTGCCCACTCTCAGCACTATTATTCAACATAGTTTTGGAAGTTTTAGCCACAGCAATCAGAGAAGAAAAAGAAATAAAAGGAATACAAATCGGAAAAGAAGTAAAGCTGTAACTGTTTGCAGATGACATGATACTATACATAGAGAATCCTAATGATGCTACCAGAAAACTACTAGAGCTAATCAATGAATTTGGTAAAGTAGCAGGATACAAAATTAATGCACAGAAATCTCTTACATTCCTATACACTAATGATGAAAACTCTGAAAGTGAAATTAAGAAAACACTCCCATTTACTACTGCAAGAAAAAGAACAAAATATCTAGGAATAAACCTACCTAAGGAGACAAAAGACCTGTAAGCAGAAAACTATAAAACACTGATGAAAGAAATCAAAGCTGACATCAACAGATGGAGAGATATACCATGTTCCTAGATTGGAAGAATCAACATTGTGAAAATGACTCTACTACCCAAAGCAATCTACAGATTCAGTGCAATCCCTATCAAACTACCAATGGCATTTTTCACAGAACTAGAACAAAAAATTTCACAATTTGTATGGAAACACAAAAGACCCCAAATAGCCAAAGCAATCTTGAGAACGGAAAATGGAGCTGGAGGAATCAGTCTCCCTGACTTCAGAATATACTACAAAGCTACAGTAATCAAGATGGTATGGTACTGGCACAAAAACAGAAATATAGATCAATGGAGCAGGATAGAAAGCCCAGAGATAAACCCACGCACATATGGTCACCTTATCTTTGATAAAGGAGGCAAGAATATACAGTGGAGAAAAGACAGCCTCTTCAATAAGTGGTGCTGGGAAAACTGTACAGGTACATGTAAAAGTATGAAATTAGAACACTCCCTAACACCATACACAAAAATAAACTCAAAATGGATTAAAGGCCTAAATGTAAGGCCAGACACTATCAAACTCTTAGAGGAAAACATAGGCACAACACTCTGACATAAATCACAGCAATATCCTTTTTGACTCACCTCCTAGAGAAATGGAAATAAGAACAAAAATAAACAAATGGGACCTAATGAAACTTCAAAGCTTTTGCACAGCAAAGGAAACCATAAACAAGACGAAAAGACAACCCTCAGAATGGGAGAAAATATTTGCAAATGAAGCAACTGACAAAGGATTAATCTCCAAGATTTTCCAGCAGCTCATGCAGCTCAATACAAAAAAACAAACAACCCAATCCAAAAATGGGCAGAAGACCTAAATAGACATTTCTCCAAAGATATACAGATTGCAAACAAACACATGAAAGAATGCTCAACATCATTAATCATTAGAGAAATGCATATCAAAACTACAATGAGATATCATCTCACACCAGTCAGAATGGCCATCATCAAAAAATCTAGAAACAATAAATGCTGGAGAGGGTGTGGAGAAAAGGGAACCCTCTTACACTGTTGGTGGGAATGTAAATTGATACAGCCACTGTGGAGAACAGTATGGAGGTTCCTTAAAAAGCTACAAATAGAACTACCATATGACCCAGCAATCTCACTACTGGGCATATACCCTGAGAAAACCATAATTCAAAAAGAGACATGTACCAAAATGTTCATTGCAGCTCTATTTACAATAGCCCGGAGATGGAAACAACCTAAGTGCCCGTCATCGGATGAATGGATAAAGAAGATGTGGCACATATATACAATGGAATATTACTCAGCCATAAAAAGAAACGAAATTGAGCTATTTGTAATGAGGTGGATAGACCTAGAGTCTGTCATACAGAGTGAAGTAAGTCAGAAAGAGAGAGACAAATACCGTATGCTAACACATATATATGGAATTTAAGAAAAAAAAAATGTCATGAAAAACCTAGGGGTAAAGCAGGAATAAAGACGCAGACCTCTTAGAGAACGGACTTGAGGTTATGGGGAGGGGGAAAGGTGAGCTGTGACAGGGCGATAGAGAGTCATGGGCATATACACACTAACAAACGCAGTAAGGTAGATAGCTAGTGGGAAGCAGCCGCATGGCACAGGGATATTGGCTCGGTGCTTTGTGACAGCCTGGAGGGGTGGGATGGGGAGGGTGGGAGGGAGGGAGACGCAACAGGGAAGACATGGGAACATATGTTTATGTATGACTGATTCACTTTGTTATAAAGCAGAAACTAACACACCATTGTAAAGCAATTATACCCCAATAAAGATGTAAAAAAAAAAAAAAAAAACTACAATGAGATATCATCTCACACTGGTCAGAATGGCCATCATCAAAAAATCTAGAAACAATAAATGCTGGAAAGGGTGTGGAGAGAAGGGAACACTCTTGCACTGTTGGTGGGAATGTAAATTGATACAGTCACTATGGAGAACAGTATGGAGGTTCCTTAAAAAACTAAAAATAGAACTACCATATGACCCAGCAATCCCACTACTGGGCATATACCCTGAGAAAACCATAATTCAGAAAGAGTCATGTGCCAAAATGTTCATTGCAGCTCTATTTACAATAGCCAGGACATGGAAGCAACCTAAGTGTCCATCATCGGATGAATGGATAAAGAAGATGTGGCACATAAATACAATGGAATATTACTCAGCCATAAAAAGAAACGAAATTGAGATATTTGTAGTGAGGTGGATGGACCTAGAGTCTGTCATACAGAGTGAAGTAAGTCAGAAAGAGAAAAACAAATACCATATGCTAACACATATATATGGAATCTAAGAAAAAAAAAAGGTAATGAAGAACCTAGCGGTAAGGCAGGAATAAAGACACAGACCTACTAGAGAATGGACTTGAGGATATGGGGAGGGGGAAGGGTAAGCTGTGACAAAGTGAGAGAGTGGCATGGACATATATTCACTACCAAACGTAAAATAGCTAGTGGGAAGCAGCCGCATAGCACAGGGAGATCAGCTTGGTGGTTTGTGACCACCTAGAGGGGCGGGATAGGGAGGGTGGGAGGGAGGGAGATGCAAGAGGGAAGAGATATGGGAACATATGTATATGTATAACTGATTCACTTTGCTATAAAGCAGAAACTAACACACCACTGTAAAGCAATTATACTCCAATAAAGACGTTTAAAAAAAAAAAAGCAGAGCTGCAGCTGGGAGGGTTAGAGGGATGAAGGAAGAGAAAAGGTATGAAACAGTTCCCCAGCCATCAGGAAATGTGGTCTCTTCTTTAAAAAGCCAAGTTTTATCATGACCCTCTCTTGCTAAAATCCTTCACTGCTTAAAAAAAAACAGTAGGGCACTACATGAAAGAATCTCCCCATAATTCCAGCAGATCACATGTAGGAAGGATTTCTTCAGTCAGAGAGAAAGTGGTGTGGGTGCGTCTGTGCAACAGGACGCATGCACAAGCCCGGCCGAGCCCCTGAGACTAAGTGTGGACGGGGCGGCCGTGCCTGCTCCAGAGTCACAGCGATATCTACCATGAGTGAGTGCAATGACCGAGAGCTATAAGTTTATTTCCATTTTGTTCACAAACTCAATTTTAATTAGAAAGAACTGGGTGATAAGCAATGAGGACAGTGTCGGGGTGAATCCACAGCTACGCCATACACATGAGATGCTACGAATATTTGCCAATTACCAAATAAACAAGGTGATGCAAGTGAAATCCATAATAGTTAATGACATTATTAACATTAAAATCTATACATTCTAGGTGTCCTAGTTTTAATAATAAAATAAGGCTTATTTATGCTTTTTTTTCAAATAGCACATACTTGATTGCTTCATTTATGTTTAGGAAGTTAAGGTCTAGGAAACAAATCAAGCCTTTATTTCTTCAATGAAGTTCAATTTAAAATTAGATTACACATATTTATTTTTCCTCATAACATGGCAATTTCCCAAGTTCTTTATACAACTAATTTTACTTTCAAAAGATTATAAAACATAGCAATGGCCCAAATGTCCATCACCTGATGAATGGATAAACAAAATGTGGTACAGCCACACAACAGACTATTATCCAGCCACAAAAAGGAATGAACCTTGAAAGCATTACACTAAGTGAAAAGAAGCCAGCTACAATAAGCCACAGATTGTATGGTTCTATTTATATGAAATATCCAGGGACTTCCCTGGTGGTGCAGTGGTTGAGAGTCCACCTGCCGATGCAGGGGACACGGGTTTGTGCCCCAGTCCGGGAAGATCCCACGTGCCGCGAAGCGGCTAGGCCCGTGAGCCATGGCCACTAAGACTGCGCGTCTGGAGCCTGTGCTCCGCAATGGGAGAGGCCACAACAGTGAGAGGCCCGCGTACCACACAAAAAAAGAATCCGCCTACCAATTCAGGGAACACGGGTTCAATCCCTGGTCCAGGAAAATCCCACATGCTGCAGAACAACTAAGCCCGCACGCCATGACTACTGAGCCCGTGCGCCACAACTACTGAGCCTGCATGCCACAACTACTGAAGCCTGTGCACCTAGAGCCCATGCTCCACAAGAGAGAAGCCACCACAATGAGAAGCCCACGCACCACGACAAAGAGTAGCCCCCGCTCACCGCAACTAGAGAAAGCCCACGTGTAGCAATGAAGACCCAGCAAAGCCAAAAACTAAAAATAAAAAAAGAAAGAAAAAGAAATATCCAGAATTGGCAAATCTATTGAGACAAAAAGTAGATTACTGGTTGCCAAGGGCCAGGGGCATTGGGGGAAATGAGGAATAAATGCTAATGGGTGCAAGAATTATTTTGGGGGTGAAGAAAATGTTCTAAAATTGATCATGGTGATGATTGCACAACTCTGTGAATATACTAAAAACCACTGAAACTATACACTTTAAATGGGCAAATTGTATGCCATGTGAACTGTATCTCATTAAAGCTGTAGGGACTTCACTCGTGGCACAGTGGTTAAGAATCCACCTGCCAATGCAGGGGACATGGGTTCGATCCCTGTTCCAGGAAGATCTCACATGCCGCGGAGCAACTAAGCCCGTGCGCCACACCTACTGAGCCTGCGCTCTAGAGCCCACTCACCACAACTACTGAAGCCTGTGTGCCTAGAGCCTGTGTTCTGCAAGAAAGAGAATCCACTGCAATGAGAAGCCCATGCACCGCAACGAGAGTAGCCCCCACTTGCCACAACTAGAGAAAGCCCACATGCAGCAACGAACACCCAACACAGCCAAAAATTTAATTAAGTAATTAATCAATCAATTAATTAAGTTAATTAAATAAAGTTTGAGGCGATCTGAACCACAAGAAGAACTGCAAACTCCTCGGGTGCGCAAGGCCCCTGAGACCAGACTCTGCTCACCCCTCTAGCTTAGCTTTCTCCCCCCAACTCTCTGGCCCAGTCACACTCCAACAGCTTTACTCACAGTGCCTCATGCCTCTGGGTCTCTGTGCATGTTGGTCCTATGTGGACCACTTCACAACCTAACAAACACATACATCCTTCTTTATTTACCATCAGTTCAACATGGCGTCTGGGAGTTACAACCATAAAAAGCTGGAGAAAAAGGAACTTGCCCTGAAATCCATCTCCTTCCACAGAATTACCGAATATGAATCATGACCTCTTTTCCAAAAACATTACTTACCATAAGGAAAAACAATCCCATTTACTAGATTCCTATTAAACTGGCTACTGTGTTAAGATATATACCCTAACTCACTTAACCCCAAGAAATAGATGAGGTAATAGATTGAGGAAAGTTAAGTATCTTGTTCAAGACCAGAGCAGGAATCTGAACTTAAGTCGAGATAATTACGAACCACATGATCTTTCTACTATACCAACTTGCTCTCCCAAAGTTGCTTCTTATATACAATGATGAGAGAAGCTCCTTGGATCTCTGGGACTCAGAATGTTAATGCAGTTGAAATGTCAGTCAAAAAAACCTAGAATAAAACCCAACATTAATGGAATGATGTGGTATCATACAGAAAGAACTGAAATCTAAGTATCATATTAAGAAATAGTATTTTTAATATTGCAAAAGAAATACTGAGGTAAGAAATGGAAAAAAGCTAAGAACCACAGGACGGTTTGTCTAAAATTGTAGCTTAGAGTACAGATATGATGACAGAGTCCACTGGAGTCAATCAGTATAGATAAAAATGGGCAGCATGCTTTATTCTAAACTGCAGCACTGCCTAGTAGGACTTTTTGGGTGACAACATGATCTATATTTGTGCTGCCCAATATTATAACCAATAGCCACACTTGAAATGTAGCCAGTATGACTGAGAAGCCAAAATTTTAACTTTATTTCATTTTAATTAATTTAAACTTAAAAAGACACAGGAGGGTAGTGGCTGCCGTTCTGGATAATGCAGGTCTAGAGAAAGGAAAACAATGCCTTCTAGTGAGTCTACGCACAGGCTAGAGACAACAGAAAGAGCAGGGTATAATCACGAGAAAGGCCCAAAGTTTGCAAGTTGGGGAGCATTTTACAGCCCATTTTACAGACCTAAAGGGTAATAAAGACAGGTAGTGCCTAAAAGACACTAACATTTAACTGTCTTACGGATTTTGCACAACAAAGGGACCAAGTCTTGTTATAAGCATCAGCTGATGAAGTTTATGTGAAAGCACTATATAAATGTAAGATAAACGTATATAAATTTTTACCATCAGGATAGACCTGGAAAGGACAGAAATTCACTTTTCTTTTTTCCAGATGATTCTTCTATTTATCCTCAAGGGTAGGGGTTATGTTTTATTAGGTCTCTCTCCTGCGCCTAGCACAATGCCATGCACATGGCAGGTACTCCATAAACGTCTAATGAACTACTAAAGTGAGCAACTCTTTACTGAGTTTCCAAGCCAAGGAGCACAGACAAGAACTCGAGAATAACCCACAGGTGAGTCCAGGAATCCCTGAAAATGGGGAACATGTCCCATGTCATCAAAAATAATCCTGACAGGACTTCCCTGGTGGCCCAGTGGGTAAGACTCCATGCTCCCAATGTAGGAGGCTCAGGTTCAATTCCCTGGTCAGGGAACTAAATCCCACACGCATGCTGCAAATAAGACCTGGCGCAGCATGCATGCATGCATGCATAAATGAATGAATAAATAAATATTTTTTTAAAAGAAAAACCCATCCTAAAATTTTAAATGCCAGGATTATTATTAATTTTTTTTTTTTTTTTTTTTTCGGTACACGGGCCTCTCACTGTTGTGGCCTCTCCCATTGCGGAGCACAGGCTCTGGACGTGCCAGCTCAGCGGCCATGGCTCACGGGCCCAGCCGCTCCGCGGCACGTGGGATCTTCCCGGACCGGGGCACGAACCCGTGTCCCCTGCATCGGCAGGCAGACTCTCAACCACTGCGCCACCAGGGAAGCCCTATTATTAATTTTTAAGTCAACAATCCTATGTTAGTCATTTCCACTGAAAGTTCTCAAACTACTTATTTAAAACATTATTACTATAGTACTTTGAGCTAAAGTAACTTTCATCTACGTTGCTTAAAGCACTTAATTAGTAACCATTATTTAAGGTTCCATACTGTACAAAGTATAATTTCCATTTGGAAACAGGCAGATTAAAAGGTGAAACTAAAAAAGCAAAAAACCACACTTTTCTTTTTAACTCTAACTTGATTAAATCTAAAACACCATCCCCACTAATATTTTTCCTTAACTATATCTACTGAATCAAAATTCATTATGAGAGACTAATGTTCTAAACGCTTAGTTTCAGAATACAGACAAGGGACCTGAAGAACTACTTTTTCAATTATAGGTTTCACTAACAATTTTCTGCAAATCTAAAAGATTCACATTCCCACGAAGTTTGCTCCTTGAAAGTAAGTTAATTTCCTTACTCCACAAATGACAACTCAAAACAATATCATGCGTACAAGAGAGTAAACAAAAATCAGAATCAAGTCCTCTGAATCCTAGTCAGTTCTATATACTATAAACCATGATGAATGTCAGCTGAGAGAATCAGTATCTTAAAAACAGGAAGAAACCTAAGACCACCAGCCCAGACACTCATTCCGGGCTTTCATCCCTCTGCTGAACATTTCCAATGATTGACACTGTTGATATAAAGGCCCAGAGGCATGTTCAGCCCAACCATCTCCTGTAGGGCACATGAAAAGGATGCAGGAAAGCTGAAAGAATTATTTGAGAAAAAAGGAAAAATTTACCATTGCTGCTTTAGTGTTATTCAAATGGTGATAACCAGGTATAACTTAAAAAAGAGAGAGCGCTAAAATGTGGTATGTTTCCTTGCTTTAGGGGATCAGTGTTTCACTTCACAATTATTAACTATACCATGAGAGTCACAAGTTGTCTCAAGATAAAAAATGTCCATAAAACATTAGTCCAGATTATTCCAAATCTAGCTGATAATCACATTATCTGGTGCAATTTTTTGTTTGTTTCTTAACATATGTATCCAGGCTCCATATCAGACCTACCAAATCAAAATCTCCAGGGTATGGGGCCAGGTATGAGTACATTTTAAAGCTACCTAGATAATTCTAATAATCACCTATCCATTAATTGATTCATTCAATAAATGTTCACTGAGCACCTATGTACCAGGTATCATGCCTGGTGCTAGGGGTACAGTGGTAAAGGAAACAGACATAGTCTGGACCCTACACTGATGGAACTTAGTATAGGGATCACAGAGATATACTGAACATCCACGTGAGGACTGCGGCAAACTGGAGAGTACAGCTCCTAAAAAGAGGCAGCAGCTTTACTATTTTAGCTGAATGCTTCCATGTAGGAGTGCATGACTGATATTGCCATATGTGATTTTTCAAGAAGGTAGGAAAAGGGGGTTGGCGGATCTAAATCAAAACGTGATAAGTAGATAACACAAAATAAGATAAAGGAAATGAGTTCAAATATATCAGAAATAATAAATGTAAACAGGTGAAACATGTCTATAAAAAGAAAAAGACTCTCAGATGAGATTTTTAAAAGAGATAATCTAGCAACATATTATTCACAATTACACCTAAAACAAAACAACACAGAAAGGCTTAAAATAAAAGGAGGGAAACGTGCATTCCAGAAAAATACAAATCAGAAGAAAGCCACAGTAACAGTGTTAATATCCAAAAATGAAAACTTAGGGAAAGCATTATTTAAAAGGGTAAAAAGGGGCATCTCAAAAAATAATAATTATGAACTTTCATGTACCAAAAAATATAGCCTTAAAATATAACCACAAATATTTTACCTAAAACTAAAACTGTCAGAATTACAAAGTGAAAATGATAAGTCCTTAGTCACAATAGGAAATTTTAAAACATTTCCTTCAGAAACTTAGAAAACAGACAAAAATATTAAGATGAAGAGTGTCTGAATAATATGATGAACTAGCCAAATGGAAAACATACACATACACACATATACATGCTTGTGTGTGACACTAGAGTAGTAAAACATGTCACCTTTCAAAGAATAAGCATAATTTTTCATTAGAAAAGCAAAAGTTAGAGAAACTGGAAAACGAAGAAACTTTGAGAGATGGAGAGAAGAGAAAGGGATAGCTAGGGTCCCACCAGACAGAAGGCTTACAACAACAGCAACAATTTAGATGTCATAGTGAAATATAATTCAGAAAGAAAATTCAGATAATTCTCTCCTTTGCTGAAAGCTAGTTATTCCTTCCACCCATAAGGTAAAGCCTAGAAAAATTAATAAAACATTTACCAAAAAATAAGTTATAATGGGACTTCCCTGGTGGCGCAGTGTTTAAGAACCCACCTGCCAATGCAGGGGACACGGGTTCGAACCCTGGTCTGGGAAGACCCCACATGCCGCAGAGCAACTAAGCCAGTGCACCACAATTACTGAACCTGTGCTCTAGAGCCCACGAGCCACAACTACTGAGCCTGCGTGCTGCAACTACTGAAGCCCGCGAGCCTAGAACCCGGGCTCCGCAACAAGACAAGCCACCGCAGTGAGAAGCCCGTGCACCGCAACGAAGAATAGCCCCTGCTCGCCACAACCAGGGAAAGCCCACGCCGATATACAACACAGTCAAAAATTAAATAAATAAACAAACAAATAAAAAGTTATAATGAAAAACGGAAAATAATGTGATGTCTGTCCATAGCGAAATGTCATGTTTTGGTTAAAAAGGCAGTCTCTAAAGTTACTTGCCTGGGTTCACATCCTAGCTCCATTACTCATGTGTTGTTGGAAAAGTTGCCTCACACATCTCTATGCCTGTCAGCTCATGTATAAAATGGGGATAATAACTATACCTACTTCAGAAGGTTCTTGTGAAGATAAAATGAGGTAACAATATATGCAAAGAGCTTAGAACAGTGCCTAGCATACTGTAGCTTTCAAACCTGTTAGTGTTCCATCAATGAGGTACACAATGAGGCAGCTCTATGTGTATCAATACATAAAAAGATGCCCAGCATGTATTATGGTTTAAAAGGTAGCTGCATAAAAACACTGATATACAAAAGAAATATGTGTATAATAAACATATATGCCTGTGTATACATATACATTTATCTAGAAGAATATACAAACTGTTAACAGTTACCTCTGGTAAGTGAGACTAGAAGAGCTTGGCAAACAGTTTCTTTCTGTATTATGTGAATTTTTTGTAAGAGCCTATATTACTTTTATAAATTTTAAATTACAAAAAATGTAAAAATCATTTTTCACAACTCAGTTATTTTGCCACCATAATCCTAAAACATTAAGCCCTACAGAGTAAACTGTTATTCGCACAACAAATTTGGTTTGCCCCATGCCTACATTCATTCCTATGCCCATAAAACAACGGTTCTTGAACCAAGATCCCAGGTTACCTTGGTATCCCACAGGCTGGAATGAAGCATCATGCCACCAAGATCCAAGAATAAATAGCCTCTTCTAAATCATAGAAATGCTTGAATTAATAAAGACAATTCTCTCAAATCCATCTAATATACCTTTACTAGCAGATGATCAAACATGTAAATTTAAAATAACATCTATTTACAAGGAGTTGATTAGGCTTCATTCTATAGCTTTCTCATGGATGTGTACGCTTAAAGGGAATTTATATTATATAGATACAATAAAGTCATTCTCTGCTAGTAAAATTATTTCGAGTTTATAAGACAGTTTATCATGTGTTCTATAACAAGCATGATGACTCCATCCTCTGAATAAATTTGATAATCACTGCTCTGGGTTTATCATCAGAAAAATTATAAAGCCTGTCAGAAAAATTATAATGTAGATATGTTGAGAAAATGCATATTTCATTTAACTGTCCTTTTAAAGATATTCCTGAATCTAGACCCTTAAAGAAAGCAAATACTGTCTGAGTCTATTATTAGAAATGACAGCTAACATTTACTTAGCATGAACCGTGTGCCAGTGACTATGCCAAGCACTCCACGTGTACTCTGTATCATTAAATCATCACAGCAGTTCTATCAAGTAAGCATTATTCTTACCCTGTTTCCTTCTGATTAAGAAACTGAAGCACAGAGAATTTAAGCAATTTGTTCAAAGTCACAGAGCCAATAAAGAGGCAGAGCCACTAAAAAGCAGGTAGTACCTAAATCTGTGGAGGTCATGGAGTGGTAAGGGATTATTATATACAAAATAAGATTCTACAAGACGAATGGAAAGACTACTGGATTGGGCAAAAGCAGACCAAAATCTGGATTCCAATTCTCCCACTTAGTAGCTCTGAGACTATCAAGAAAAAATTTAACTTCCCTGGCTTCAGCTGCCTGGTCTGTAATAAGGCAATGCTAGAGTGGTTCTGATGTAATTTCAAACTCTAAATAAATTGCTAAATATATATCTTAGTACTCATAAGGCAGCCAGAGCAACTGAATAAAAACAAAGGCTGGATCAACAGACCCAGGAAAACATTCTAAGAGAACCATCTCCCTGAGTCGTTCTCAATTTCTGATACAGAGAACAGCTGATTCCTTGGGGATACCAGTTAAAAAGAGTCCCAGCCCGGGCTTCCCTGGTGGCGCAGTGATTGAGAGTCCGCCTGCCGATGCAGGGAACACAGGTTCGTGCCCCGGTCCGGGAAGATCCCACATGCCGCAGAGGGGCTGGGCCCGTGAGCCATGGCCGCTGAGCCTGTGCTCCGCAACGGGAGAGGCCACAACAGTGAGAGGCCCGCGTACCGCAAAAAAAAAAAAAAAAAAAAAGAGTCCCAGCCCTTCCCAGTCCTGCTGAATTAGAACCTGCAAGGGAGGGTCTGGGACTCCACACTGTAATGACTCCTTAAGTGATCAGCATGCACTGGAGTTGGTGTCCCCTGACTTAGGTATTAGGGAGAATCCAGCTCAGTGTAAATGATCTATTCAACACCTTTGCTTTCTGAAGTTAGGAATTCCTTAAAATGGTTTAATTAAAAAAAAAATTAACAGCTTTCTTAAGATATAATCACATACCACACAATTCACCCATTTAAAGTGGATAATTCAGTGGTTTTTCATATATTAACAGAGTTATGCAATCATGACCACGATCAATTTTACAATATTTTCATCACCCCAAAAGAAACCCCAGACCCATGAGCAGTCACCATTTTTCCCCAACCCCATCCTCTTCCCCCCCCAGTAGACAACCATTAAACTTATTTCTGTCTCTACAGATTTACCTATTCTGGACATTTCATACAAATGGAGTCATACAACTTGTGATCTTTTGTGACCAGCTTCTTTCACTTAGCGTGTCTCACTACACGCTCCATCCATATGTCTCTACTTCATTTCTTTTTATTGCCAAACAACATTACATTGTGTGAAGGTACCTCATTTTATTCACCCATTTATCAGCTAATGACTATTTAGTTGTTTCTAAAATTGCCTAATTTTAACAGAGAAAAAAGATTAGATAAAAATTTTTTGCACTAAGATTTTTCCAGGGAAACGTATCAACGTACTCAATATGTTCACTACAGTAAACCTTACTACAATGTAAAAAATGTACTACTTAGAGTTAATAGCATACTTTTACATATTACTAAAACAAATAGGCTACCAAAATATGAATATGATTATCACATGTTTAATAGCAGAGGTTTTTATTTCTAACCCGAATACTCTTTCTTTCAAAACCAGTTGTTAAATTCTGATTCTGCCACCGGAGGTTATGGCTTCTGTGCTGGAAAACTACTGACTTCACTTTACAGCTCACAATTGCTCTCCTTGTCCCACTTTTTTTTTTTTTTTAAGCTCCATGGACTTGCTCCAGTCTATTTCACAGACCTCATTCTTTCTCCTCCCTTCCTTACTTGTCCAGTGTTGACCTACTAATTGTCCTTACAGGCAAATCTGTCAGCTTGTGGAAGCACTTTTATTCAAAACTCTGGAAAACTACACTGATTTTCCTAAATCTTTTTTTTAACTTCAGAATTCTTTATTAAGCTTTCAATTTAAAACTTTATCCCTGCTTCAATTTAAATTTCTTTTTCCACTTGAGATTAGGTAAAAAGCTTGCTTCTAATAATTGACAAGTTCCATGGCACAACCATCTTTCTCACTGGACTTAGTGTGGTCAGGCTCACACCTGTTTTGGTCATTGTATTCTCAGCACCCAGCAGAGAACACGGCTAGTTATTCATAGTCTTGTTGAAAGAGTGAAAACAGAAATGCAGCTTGAAGTAGATTTTTATCATATAGCTAACATGTGTTGAGCTTATTTATACATGCAGGGGCCTAGGCTAAACATTCTCATGCACATCTTACTGAATTCTCATCACAGTACCATTAAACAGGTAGTATGCATACTACCCCCTCCCAATTCGAAAGATGAAAAAACTGAGATTCAGTAAGCAACAGAGCCAGAACTCAAACCTAAGTCTGCCTCAAAGCCCATGAACTTAACCACCGTGCAGCCCTATTCACACAGTCAAAGGCAACAGAGCTAAAGCCAGAACAGCAAGCGAAAAAGAAGGAACACTCGTGACCACAGATCACACCACTTGGGGACCTAGGGAAGAGGTCCAAAGGTGGCCTGTCCCTTTGGGGTTTCTGTAGAGAAGGCAGGCACACTCTTTCTACGACCTCTCTTCAAACATGCACTCAGACAGGACAGAAGAGGCACAAAAATTTCCACCATACATGAAATGTCTCTCTCAGCCCCAGGGGCTACTGAAGTTGCTCTTATGAAAAATGAGCTCATTCTGAGTGGTTCACACCTCATAACTTCTGAAGCAAAAAGCTTCTGTGCTAAACTGAAAAAAACAAACAAAACAGGACAACCTGAGAAGAGTCAGGGCAAGGACAGCTGCTAATAACCAACTGCCGGCTCCTGCTAGTTCTAATGGAGTCACAGCCACCACCTCAACACTCACGCTCATCTGTGTCAAAACAGGGAAGCAGGGAACACATTTCTTTAAGGATTAAATTAACCTTGCTACATAGAGAGTGGTTTAATGTGACAATGATATTAGGTTATCAAAATAAGTACTTTTCCATTGCCTGTTCATATTCAATTTATCTCCATAAAGCAAATTTATATTGATAAAGAACAGAGATTTGCCTTTTTAAAAGCTTAGGCGCATAATAAATACACTTTCAGGACCAGTTGGGATATTAGGATATTTTAATCTTGCCTCTCTTAGTAACATTTTTCCTATGTAACAATGAAAACGTCATTCTAAAAGGCAACTGCTAAAAAATGGTTCTGAAGAACCTAGGAGCAGGACAGGAATAAAGATGCAGACGTAGAGAATGGACTTGAGGACACAGGGAGGGGGAAGGGTAAGCTGGGACGAAGTGAGAGAGTGGCATGGACATATATACACTACCAAATGTAAAATAGATAGCTAGTGGGAAGCAGCTGCATAGCACAGGGAGATCATAGGGAGGGTGGGAGGGAGACGCAAGACGGAGGAGATATGGGGATATATGTATATGTATAGCTGATTCACTTTGTTATAAAGCAGAAACTAACACACCATTGTAAAGCAATTATACTCCAATAAAGATGTTAAATAAATAAAAGGCATCTCCTAACTTCTGAATGGGTTATGTCCCAAAGTTTCCTTTCAGTGCAGTCTGAAAACTAGAAATTAATTTTTCCCGTAGAAGTTATAAACAATTCCAATATTAGGCCACAATCGACTATTTAAATTGAAAATAAACTGCAATACGGGGAGGGGGAAGGGTAAGCTGGGACAAAGTGAGAGAGTGGCATGGACATATATACACTACCAAATGTAAAATAGATAGATAGTGGGAAGCAGCCACATAGCACAGGGAGATCAGCTCGGTGCTTTGTGACCACCTAGAGGGGTGGGATAGGGAGGGTGGGAGGGAGGGAGACGCAAGAGGGAAGAGATATGGGGATATATGTATATGTATAGCTGATTCACTTTGTTATAAAGCAGAAACTAACACACCATTGTAAAGCAATTATACTCCAATAAAGATGTTAAAAAAAAGAAAAGAAAAGAAAGTGCAAAAGTAGTCTGAGCCCCACGCCCACCCCAGAGCCCTCGGAGCACTGAGCAGCGGAAGGCAGCACAGGCACTGCAGCGTCTCCACAGCCAGCTGTGCGGCAGCAGCAGGGAGAAAAGGAGTGAGAAGACCCCCAGGGAGGCCCCTGCAGCACTAGCAGCAGGAGCACTGCAGCCTCCCGGGCCACACAGCACCCTGCTTGAGTCAAGGACCTCCTTCTGCACACGCTACTGTATACAGTTTGTGAAATGGGTTACGCAACGCCCATGACCTCTTCAGCTTTAATATACACTCACTGGGAAGTACTCAGTCAAAATGGTATCTATAAACAATATATAACCCCTTATTATCATCTCTATTTTTACAGATGGGAAAAGAGATTCTACAGATTAAGTTATTTGCCAAATATCACAAAGCCACTGACACAGCAATGAAACAGACGAAAGTCCCTGCCCTCCAAAGCCGACTTTCTAGAAGAAAGAAAGAGAGACAACAAACAAGACTAATAAATAAATTACAGTATTATTAGAAGGTGCTGTGTGCTGTGGGGGAAAATGCCGTGTGAAGTGCCAGGGTGGTGGTGGGAGCAGCCTGCAATGTGAGCAGGACAGTCAGTGTAGGCCTTACACCAGGATGGTTACACAGGAGCAACTGGAAGGAGGTGAGAGGGCAGTATGTGAATATCTGGGGAGAGAGTTTTGGGCAGAAGGAACAGCCAGTGCAAAGGCCTTGAGGAGGAAGTGTGCCTGGAATGTCCTGTCAACAGCAAGGTGGCCAGTATGTCTGAAGAAAAGCAAGCGAGAGTATGAATGAGAAGTAGTGGAGCACCAGGTGCACGGGACCTTGCCGACTGCTCTAAGGACTCTGCCTTTTACACTGAGGGAGATAGGGAGCCACTGAAGGTTGTGAGTAGAGGAATGACAATGACATAACTTACAACTAAAAATGAGAGCTTCTGGCTCTGGGACTCTGGCAGAATAAGGGCAGGAGGAAGGAGTGCTGGCGAGAGGTGGGCAGCTCCTGGTTGTATCAGGAATCAATGAGGACACCAAAGTTTCTGTCTTGATCAAATATGTTAGACTCTAGGAATAACAGGTTTCGTGGGGGAGGGGATCAGGAATTCAGTTTTAGGCAGATTAAGTTTGAGATGCCCGTTAGATTTCTCAGAGGACCAGTAAATTGGCAGGCAATTTCAGGGGAGTAATGCAGGTTACAGATATCAAGTTGTAAGTCGTCAGCACCGAGATGATATTTAAAACAATGAGGTCAGATGAGATCACTGTCCTAGATTCAAAAGCTTGACTATAAAGAAAAGAATTCACCAGGATTTTCCTTATTCCGAGATAATAAAGAATTGTCAGCAGTTTTTAATTACTGAAGATTCATTTGAAGGGCTTTTACAATGTATGAAAATACTAATAATCTGTTAAACAAACGTAATATTATCACGTTTTACACAAAGGAATAATCCCCTTTTTCATTCATGTGTCTTCTCTCAAGGGCAAGATTTTTCTTGTATATTTGGTCATCAGAAAAATCAGATCATTTCTGAGTTTACGGATCATCTAATTCAATTCCTTTCTTTTACAGAAAGAAAGATGAAGGTGAAGACAGGTAGGACAACCTGCCTAAATTCACACAACTAACCAGTGGCAGACCCCACGCCTGGTGTCCCTTCCACCCCAGCAGTCTTCCTGCAGAGCAGTGCCTCCAGCCCGCGCCTGTCTGCACACACCATAGTCTACGCTCACCACGGATGGCAACGGGACTGCCGTGTGGGGAGAGGGCAGAGCGGCTGACAAAGTTCCTCTAGGGACCCCACCAGGGCTACCCTCACCCCAAGGTTGTGCGGCTTCCCAGTGGGATCACTACTGGAAGGAGTTAGTAAGATGAAAAAAGAAGGAAAAGAAAGGATAATTGTCAATTAATGATAATGCAGAGAACTGTGAAGAATTCACTACTACTATCTTATAAGCCTAATCAAGTGCTCTTATTTTCTGCTACTATTAGGTTCTCTGACCGTATCCAAATATTTGTTTTATGGTTATTTTTCTTGTTACCTGATCAAAGCCCAATTATTACGAGCCATTAGATACAAAAAAATAAGAGCCTTCAGCTTCATGCTATAGTTTTAAATCAAAATAATACCATAATTACTAAAGTTTCATCAGAGTTTATATCTAATTACTACTTAAGACAGGCTTAAAATATAAATAATATAACCTATTAACTGAAATTTGTTTAGAAAGCAAATTCTCTACTTAGAAAAGGTAAGACTACAGATATGAGAATTACTAACATTATTGCTTAATTATCAATAAAGACTAATATATTAAGTATTCAAATAACAGATCAATTCATTTGCAATGCATAATACCAATAAATTTAACAATACAAAATAAGAGTTGAAAATATTTTGTACACTAAAAACCACTTTACAAATAAAAGGTATTATTAACTATCATGCTTATCTGATAAATAAAAATACAAGATTATTAAAGATCATCACTTAATGATGAACATTGGAAACTGAGGGGTTTTTCATGCATTCATTCATTCAAAAATATATTTACTAAGAAGTCTGTCCTATATACCCGGCACTGCACTTAGGGCTGAGAAATACAATCAGAAATAAGACATAGTCCCTTTCCTGAAGGAGTTCATAATCTAGTGGGAAACACACTTAAGCAAGCATGCAATTAAAATACAGCAGACTGAGTGCTTCCAGGAGTAAGTACAAAACGCCACCTATCAAGCACACTGAAGGGTCAACTAATTCAGTCTGGGAAAACTTTCAAGAAGAAGGAATAATAAGCTTAGGCTTAGCTAGGCAAAGCAGGAAGTGTGCTATGAGCAGAAGGAAGAGCAATGCAAATATCTGGAAGTGAAAGAAAGATGAAGCTTTCAAAGCCTTAAAGGTGGATCAACATTACCAAAGTAAAGAATAGGATGGGAAAGGGATGAAATGAGAGAGACATGCATGATTAAATACTCTATTAAGTGAATAAATAACTACCCTAAACATTGAGTAATGCCAAGATTGGTTAAATAAATTATATCCATATAACAGAATATTGATAAAGTAGAATAAATATCCATATAATAGAACACTATGCAAACATAAAATATGATACTAAAATATATTTGATAACACGGAAAGTATTCTTTAAACAAGTATCTATCGAGCATCTATTATGCACTGAGCTAGCTAGACAAAAAAAATCAGGTTGCAAACCAGTATGGTCACATGTGATATAACTCTTATGGAAGCATACAAATCTCCATGGGAATAAAGATAAAATTACAAAATGCTAACAGCATTACTGGGGAATGGGGTTGCAGCTGACTTTTTTCTTTTTTTTGCTTATCTTTATTTTCCAACCTTTCCCACTTATTATAGAAGTCAGTATAAACAATCCAAAGTAGATTAGAAGCCTTTCCATAGGGCCAAGTGTTATTTAAAGAAAACTACACGGGTAAATCTTCTATCACTGGGGACTTCCCTGGTGGTGCAGTGGTTAAGAATCCGCCTGCCAATGCAGGGGACACGGGTTTGAGCCCTGGTCCGGGAAGATCCCACATGCCGCGGAGCAACTAAGCCCGTGCGCCACAACTACTGAGCCTGAGCTCTAGAGCCCACGAGCCACAACTACTGAAGCCCACGCACCTAGAGCCCGTGCTCCACAACAAAGAGTGGCTCCCTCTTGCCACAACTAGAGAAAGCCCACGCGCCGCAACGAAGACCCAATGCAGGTAAAAATAAATAAATTTTTAAAAAAAATCTTCTATCACTGGCTCTGGCAAACAGCAGACACCTAGAGTTGTATATGTGTTTTTAAAACAATTATCCAACTAACCTTTACTGAATGCCTGCCTTTTACCAGGCACTGAAATATGGATACAAAGATAAATGAGGCACGTGTTCTACTCAGTTTTATCATGTGTGCAGGTTCCTGTGTGAACCATCACAGTCAAGATACAGAGCAGTTCCATCACCAGGAGGATCCCTTGTGTTGCCCTTTTATACCCATCCCCCTGCCCTCTTGTACCTTCCCTCACTCCTAACTCCTGACAATCACTCATCTGTTCTCCATTTATATCCTTTGGTCATTTCAGAAATGTTATATAAATGTAATCATATAGTTAATAACCTTTTGGAATTGGCTTTTTCTTTATTTTAATTTTTTAATTTTTTTATTCTTTACTTAAAGTATTTTATTTTAAAACTTAATATTTAAAGAGTGTTTTTAAAAAATTTTAAAAGTAATGCATATTAGAAAGAAAGTTAATACAAATTCATGATGAAAAAAAGTTCAGACAGTACAAGAGAATACACAGGAAGTCCCCCTCCCACCCCAGACCCCCAGTTTTCCAGACCTTCTCAGAAACAACCACTTCTATCAGTCTCCTGGATGACTTTCTATACAACATAAGCTTTGAAAAGAACTTTTTTTTTTAATTTTTGAATTATATTTTATTTTTTTTTATACAGCAGGTTCTTATTAGTCATCAATTTTATACACATCAGTGTATACATGTCAATCTCAATCTCCCAATTCATTACACCACCACCACCACCACCCCCCTGCGGCTTTCCCCCCCCCCCGGTGTCCATACTTTTGTTCTCTACATCTGTGTCTCAATTTCTGCCCCGCAAACCAGTTCATCTGTACCATTTTTCTAGATTCCACATATATGCGTTAATATATGATATTTGTTTTTCTCTTTCTGACTTACTTCACTCTGTATGACAGTCTCTAGATTGGAATTGGCTTTTTCATTCAGCATAACTCCCTGGGGATTCATCCAAGTTGTTGTGTGTATCAATATTTTCTTGCTGAGTAATATCCATGATGTGGATATACCAGTTGGTTGACAGCTGGATTGTTTCCAGTTTTTGACTATTATGAATACAGTTGTTTTGAACATTCATGACAGAAAAGAAAAAGATAAATGAGGCACAGTCCTTGCCCTGAAAGGGCTCACAATCAAGCGGAGAAGACAGACATGCAAACAGAAAGCGCGACAGGGTGAGGAAACTTTAGGAGAGATGACAAAGTGCTACAGAAGCACTGAGGACAAATACTTGCAGAAGGTCAGAGCTCTAAGACAAGCATACCACTTCTGGCACTGCAGAAGCTGCTCTTAATATGTGCCTTATGGTTTCTCAAAAAACTGAAAACAGAACTACCATATGACCAGCAATTCTGCTCCTGGATATGTATCTGAAAAAACAAACAAACCCCAAAACTATAATTCGAAAAGTTACATACACCCCAGTGATCATAGCAGCACTATTTACAATTGCCAATATATGGAAGCAACCTAAGTGTCCGTCAACAGATGAATGAATAAAGAAGATGTGGTACATATATACAATGGAATACTACTCAGTCATAAAAAAGAATGAAATTTTGCCATTTGCAACAACATGGATGGACTTGAAGGGCATTATGCTGGGTGAAATAAGTCAGACAGAGAAAGTTAAGCACTGTGTAATGTGATTTATATGTGGAATCTAAAAAATACAACAAACTAGTGAATATTAACAAAAAAGAAACAGATTAACGGATATAGAGAACAAACTAGTGGTTACCAGTGAGAAGAGGGAAGGGGGGAGGAGCAAGATAAGGGTAGCAGATTAAGAGGTACAAACTACTATGTATAAAATAAGCTACAAAGATATATAGTACAACACAGGGAATATAGCCAATATTTTATAATAACTATAAATGGAATATAACCTTTAAAAATTGTGAATCACTACATTGTATACCTGAAACTTACATAATATTGTACATTAACGATACCTCAATTTTTTAAAATGTGCTTCATGTACCCAGTGAGTCACATTTATCCCACATCACTTTGATCAATTTGCCACAAGAAAATAAAGGTGGGGAGGGATTGGAGGAGACAGCAATTACACAGACCAACCAGGCTCACAATGCAGGGCTGACACACTAAACCTGCCTTACAAGGAGCCTTTGTGGGAGCTGCACAATGGCCTGCCCAGGAGAGCAGGTCAGACAGTCTCACTCCGGGCTGTCAAGGGCAGACACGCAGCTGGGTCTGACTGTGGAGGGACAGGGAGCTTTCTACTAAAGCCAAATAGCCAGAAAAGAGGAAGCCCAATATCACCCATCTTTCAGTGAAAGAAAAGAATTGAAGGGCAAAATAAAAACCAGGCAAGAAGGCTAGAGTCTGCTCTTATTTCATCTGCCAAATAAACCAAAACAATAATTTTCCCTTTGCTTTCACCTTAAAAATTCATCACCAGGGGTTCCCTGGTGGCACAGTCGTTCAGAATCTGCCTCCCAATGCAGGGGACACGGGTTCGAGCCCCGGTCTGGGAAGATCCCACATGCCACGAAGCAACTAAGCCCGTGCGCCACAACTACTGAGCCTGCGCTCTAGAGCCCGCAAGCCACAACTACTGAGCCCGCGTGCCTAGAGCCTGTGCTTGGCAACAAGAGAAGCCACAGCAATGAGAAGCCCGTGCACCGCAACAAAGAGTGGCCGCCACTCACCGCAACTAGAGAAAGCCCGCGTGCAGCAACGAAGACCCAACGCAGCCAAAAATAAATAAATAAATTTATTAAAAAAAGAAAAAACTCATCACCAACTCTTGAAATAGTTTTAATTTCTTACACTTATGTTGCCTTTTTCATTTCACAGACATTTCATTTTTCTCCTTCACCATACCACTTCCAGTTTTCTTTTAAAAAGGTAGGAACAATCAAATATAAGTATCAATATAGCCACTTTGATTATTTAAACCTCTGTTACACACAAACTTAGGAAGAAGTCTTTTTTCCTACAAAGTTCAAAGAGAAACAGGAAATATCCTAACAGTGTAAATCACATAAACAATTGTAATTTATTACTCATGTCAGATATTCACTTGAAATGTCATTAGGAAGAGAAATCCATGGCTTGTATAAAATTCATATATTACAATGACTGTGGCACTGAACCTAATTTAAAATCACACTAATTTTGTTAACACATGGTTAATATTAATATTTAAAATGATGTGTCAATTCACAAAACACACAGCTGGGAGATACGACTTTTGTCATTGACTTTGTAACCGTCTATTGCATGTTCTTTAAGATCAATGTGGAGATGAGACCCTAACAGCACAGGTGCAGGAATGCACTGCCTGTAACCCCTTCCCTATTTCCTCCTCCGCCTGGAATGAGTGACCACGAAAAGCCTGCTCCAATCCTCACTACCCTATTACTTTATTCTAGCCAATAACAACAGCTCATGACACAGGCCTTCCTGTCTTTCTTCCTTTGCTCCTTTACAATAACCAAAGTACCCCATTTGCATCTCTTACCTCAAAACTTCTACTCTGAATTTCATTTTTGCAACTGTAGTCTGTCTCTCTCTCACACACACAGTTATCTCAACCACCTGGCTTATTTGCAGTCCCCGGTCGGAAGAGAGCCCACCCACTGGGGCCACTCTCCCTCTTTTCTGGGCCCGTGTTTTGGAGCAAGCCTGAAGAACTAAAGAAGCTGTCAGGTCTGAAATCCCAGCGAATCAGGCACCACCCACAGGTAAGAGACGTCTGGGGTAAGACAAGGAGTGATCAGGCTCTGCTTTAACCCCTGCTAATAGACCTTGAAGACTCACCCACAGGTATGAGCCAGAACAGCTTTCCTCTCCAAACTGGTGCCAAAAACTAAGGAGAAGCTGTACTATTATCTCTGCACCTGCCATTTTTCAGCATTTGCCAAACAAATGATTTCATCTCAGGGCCTCCAAAATAGTTCAACTGCTTAAAGGAATGTTTGGAAAAAAAAGGAAACTCTGCATAGCGATAATCTGCTGAGAATTAAATACTAACAACCTCCACAGCTGGCTTCTCTTGCACTCAGAGTATTCAAAAAAGCAGAGTAGATATGGTCCCCATCATTTCTTTTTTTTTTTTTTTTTACATCCGCTCACCTGCCTGCAACAGCTGCTTAACTTCTTTGCTCTGCTTTCTAGAGGGCATAACTAACTATGCAGGCTGGAGGAAGAGGAAAAGAGTGGACTCAAATGGCACAGATGACCAGATGACTGCATAGCTCGGTGTGTGGTCCTCCCTGCCCCCGGCTCCCCACCTTCACTCCCATCCAGCCCAGGACTTGAAAGCACCGGAGTGGAGGCAGTGGTGAGGAGAGCCAGGGCCACCGGCCAGCGTGCATGTGCAGAGGCGGCAGAGACTCCACATACTTTGGATTCTACACAAGACACTAGCTTGAGTCACCGAACTAAAGGGTATAGTTGAAATTTTTTTAAATATGTGGTATAAAATAAGAAAACAAAGTAATATCTATATCATTTACTCCTAACATATTTTTCTTATATGTCGTTGGTATAATTATGTCTTCCTAAAATACACATTTATTTTTCAAACTAAATTAGAATTGTACAATGATTATAAGACACTTCAGGGCTTCCCTGGTGGCGCAGTGGTTGAGAGTCCGCCTGCCAATGCAGGGGACACAGGTTCATGCCCCGATCCGGGAAGATCCCACATGCCGCAGAGCGGCTGGGCCCGTGAGCCATGGCCGCTGAGCCTGCGCGTCCGGAGCCTGTACTCTGCAACGGGAGAGGCCACAACAGTGAGAGGCCCGCGTACCGCAAAAAAAAAAAAAAAAAAAAAAAAAAAAAAAAAAAAAAAAAAAAGAAGACACTTCAAACCTAAAATTCCTTTCAAATTATGTTGGAAGCAATAATTCTTTCAAGAATACTCCCTAAATTCCTGGTTCCTTATTAAAAGAAATATTCTGAATTCTGCCTAGGATCTCCTTTGGAGAGTACATAAAATTCAAATTACATCTCAATGACCACATAAAAGAAAAAGTGTACCTTTTTTTTTTTTTTTTTTTTTTGCTGGGCGCAGGCTTTCTCTAGTTGTGGTAAGCGGGGGCTACTCTTCCTTGCGGTACGCAGGCTTCTCATTACGGTGGTTTCTCTTTTGTTGCGAAGCACGGGCTCTAGGTGCACAGGCTTCAGCAGTTGTGGCTTGTGAGTTCTAGAGTGCAGGCTCAGCAGTTGGCACATAGACTTAGTTGCTCTGCGGCACGTGGGATCTTCCCTGACCAGGGCTTGAACCCATGTTCCCTACATTGGCAGGCAGATTCTTAACCACTGCGCCACCAGGGAAGCCCCCCAAAATGTACTTCTATCACCACTTGCTTTCAGGCTGTATCTGTCCCAACATATCTTTAACGTAAATCACTGATTACATGTTTTTTGGTTTAAAAAAAAAATAACAATGAAACTTCACCAGCCAAAATAACTACCAATTTAACAAAAGTTTAAATGACAGAATAAGCTTTTTAAATGCAATTATTACCTAATGTTATCAATACAATCTATTTTGATGAAAAAATACATAGCTTTAGTTATCATTATTTATCTGTAAATAGATGCCCCAAATTAAGGTTAGTACTTTATGATCAACAGGGCAATAACAAAAAATAAGCCCATAAATTAACCTTAGTATATATAAATATAGATAACAAACATTCCATTTCAAATCAGTGAAGAAAAGTAGAAGAATCATTAGTTAACGTCTTAGAAATCAATAAAATAGCATCATTCACGTTGAACCATCCCCAAATTTTCAGGTAAGACTAAAACTTACTTTTTAAAGTACTAGAAAAAATGTGAAAATGTATCTGCCAATGGTATGGAAAGGATTTCTTGCCTATTTAAGAGCAAAGAAATAATCCATTTTTAAAATTCTGTAGGACAACAAAAATAAACAAATGGGACCTAATGAAACTTAAAAGCTTTGGCACAGCAAAGGAAACCATAAACAAGATGAAAAGACAACCCTCAGAATGGGAGAAAATATCTGCAAATGAAGCAACTGACAAAGGATTAATCTCCAAAATATACAAGCAACTCAATATCAAAAAAAACCAACCGAATCCAAAAATGGGCAGAAGACCTAAATAGACATTTCTCCAAAGAAGACATACAGATTGCCAACAAACACATGAAAAGATGCTCAATATCACTAATCATTAGAGAAATGCAAATCAAAACCACAATGAGGTATCACCTCACACCAGTCAGAATGGCCGTCATCAAAAAATCTAGAAACAAATGCTGGAGAGGGTGTGGAGAAAAGGGACCCCTCCTGCACAGTTGGTGGGAATGTAAATTGATACAGCCACTATGGAGAATAGTATGGAGGTTCCTTAAAAACTAAAAATAGAAACACCATATTACCCAGCAATCCCACTACTGGGCATATACCCTGAGAAAACCATAATTCAAAAAGAGACATGTACCGTCATGTTCATTGCAGCACTATGTACAATAGCCAGGACATGGAACCAACCTAAATGTTCATCGACAGATGAATGGATAAAGAAGATGTGGCACACATATACAATGGAATACTACTCAGCCATAAAAAGGAACGAAATTGAGTTATCTGTAATGAGTTGGATGGACCTAGAGTCTGTCATACAGAGTGAAGTAAGTCAGAAAGAGAAAAACAAATACAGTATGCTAACACACATATACAGAATCTAAAAACACGGTACTGACGAACCTAGTGGCAGGGCAGGAATAAAGACGCAGACATAAAGAACGGACTTGAGGACACAGCAGGGGAAGGGGAAGCTGGGACAAAGTGAGAGAGTAGCACTGACATATATACACTACCAAATGTAAAATGGATAGCTAGTGGGAAGCTGCTGCATAGCACAGGGAGATCAGCCCGATGTTTCGTGACGATCTAGAGGGGTGGGATAGGGAGGGTGGGAAGGAGGCTCAAGAGGGAGAGGACATGGGGATATATGTATACGTATAGCTGATTCACTTTGTTGTACAGAAGAAACTAACACAACATTGTAAAGCAATTATACTCCAATAAAGATATAAAAAAAGTAAATTCTGTAGGACAAAAATACCATATATAATGTAAAAATGCCAAGAAATTGATTACAAACATTGCTAACATATACAACAGAATAAGACATAACAAATAATGGGCTCTTACCCAACACGAAGTTGAATATCGCAACAGAAAAGCAAGCAAAAGACATGAATGAACATATCACTAAAAAAGTTTAAATAATCAATAATATGGTTTTTGTTGGTGTTGTTAAAAGTTCAATCACACTGACAATCAGAGAAGTGTATATTTTTTAATGAGATGTCATTTCTGTCTACCCATTTAGAAAATATTTTTAAATGCTGATACTCAAAATATCACTGACTGTTCAGAAAAATGAACATTCTTTCTTTCACATTATTTGTAGGATCATAAATTTGCACAATCTTTTGGGTGAACAATTTGGAAATATGTCATCTTAAAAAATGTGTATACCCTTTGGTCTAGCTACTCCACTTCTCTGAATATTTCCTTATGATAAATTCATAGATGTAACATTTAGTCTGTTTACCAAAGAATTACTCATAATATAAAAAAACCGGAATCCTAATGTTCTACCCCAAAGGACTGGTTAAATGTACAACCTTACAACTTAATGCTATATAACTGCTATATTATCAGATATTTAATGATATGTAAAATATCCACAATATCCACAGCAATACGTATAATTCCATGCCTGTAAAACAAATTTTATATAGACACACACAAACACACACACACACACACTCGCCAAAGGAAGAATATACAGTGTAATCCTATATCCATTATCAAGGACTGGTTCAGTAACAGGCAAGTCACAGTATCCGAGTCAACTGGAGACAAAGAAAGGTTTGCTGGGAGTGACTCCCTAGGTGGGTAACTCTAGAAAAAGGAAATACAGAAATTCTTGAGACTTTTCTTGAGACTTTTTCTTTAAGTTTAAAATTATATCAAAGTGAAAACTTCCAAAAAACTTAAACTGATATGAATGGCAAGGATATTTATTGGCTCAATGAGAAAGCATGCAGCCCTGACTGTTACTGGCAACCATCTACAACCTCAGAGCAACCAGCTTTAGGATGAAGCTGACACTATGGGCTACAGAGCGGAAGGATGGAAAGAACCTGGCTGTTTCCTAAGATTGCTGAGCTGCTAAATAAAGTCAACCCTAAAGCCCACCCCTCTGGACTTCCAGCTTTTGAGCCAATAAACGCCCTTGTCGTTTGAGTTTTTTAGAACTTTTCATTTCAATATAATTTTAAACTAACAGAAAAGTCTCAACAACAGTTCTAACGCTTCACCCAAATTTATCAACAGTTAATATTCTGCCCCATTTGCTTCATGTTCTCTTTGTCCCAAACACACACACACACACACACACACACACACACACTCTCACACACTAACTCCTGAAACCATCTGAGAGTAAGTTACATACATCATGCCCATCTCTTCTCCAAATATTGTAGTGTTTATTTCCTAAAAATAAGGATCTGTCTTAGATGACCATAGTACAATTATCAAACTCAGGAAACTTAACATTGATACAACCTAATCCACAGTCTATACTCAAATTTCACCAACTGTCCCCAAAATATGTCCTTTGTTGCTATTTTTCCTAACCCAGGGTCACCCATCCCATCTGCTGTCATGTCTCATTCATCTCCTTTTATCTGGGGCAGTTCCTCTGCCTTGCATGACAATGACACTTGTGAAGAGCACCAGCCAGACTCTGGTCTCTCTCACATCTCCTCAGGTTCCGCACACTTGGCAGAATACCTCAGAAGCAGTGCTGTGTCCCTTTCAGTGGGACAAGAGGCACACGGTGGTGGTTTTTGCCAATACTGGTGATGTTGACTTTGATACTGTGGCAGACAGACTCAGGTGTCCCCGTGACCCCAACCTCCTCGTGTTCATGCCCTGTGTGCCCTCCCCTTGAGAGTGGGCAGGACCTGTGACTTGCTTCTAACCAAGAGAACAGAGCAAAGATGACAGGATGTTCGTGACTGCAAGTAAGTGATTATGTTACATAAGAGGTAACTTCCATCTTGCTGGAGCCCCCTCTCCCTTGCTGGCTGTGAGGAAGCAAGTGGCCACAATGGGGAAGCCACCTGCAAAGAAGCAGAGACAGCCTCTAGGCACTGAGGGCTTCCTCCCGCCAATGGCCAGCAAAACAGTGGAGCTGTCAGTCTTAAACCACAAGGAATGGAATGCAGCCAACAAGCACATAAGCAGGAAGTGGACCTGCAACAGTCGCGCCTCCAGATAACCCAGCCCTGGGTTAAAGTGTCATCAGACCCTAAGCAGAGGACCCTGCAAAGCCATGCCCAGGCTTCTGACTCACAGAAGCTATGAGGTAATTTTAAGCTGCTAAATTTGTGGTAATAACTTTCTGGGCATTGTTACACAGCAATAGAAAATGAATACAGTCACACTTGAAGTGGTTCTGCCAGATTACCCCAATGTACTCTTTTTCCCTTTGAAATCAATATATAATTTATGGGAAGTTCCTCTGTAACTATGCCAACACCATAGGCCTAATCAAACTTTCAGACTTAATAATCACTGGTGATTCTTGCTTAAGCCAACTATTACTACCATGTTTGGAGAATTATGATGTTCTATCCATCATCCCTTCTACATTTATTAGTTGGCAATATGGGGAAAGAACTTTCCCTTCTCCCCCATTTATTTACTCATGAATTTATTTACATGTCAAATACACTCATGGATTACTTTATTCCATAGCAGATTTAATCCACTGTCATTATTTATTGTGATCCTCAAATAACCAGATTTGGCCAGTGGGAGCTTCTTCAAGCTAACTCCTGAGTCCTTTTGACAAATCCCATAACTTTTTTTTTTAACTGTCTTAATGAGGTATCCTTTACTAACCATAAAATTCACTTATTTATTGATTGATTGATTTTAATAGATTTTTATTGGAGTATAATTGCTTCACAATACTGTGTTAGTTTCTGTTACACAACAAAGCTAATCAGCCATATGCATACACATGTCCCCATATCCCCTGCCTCTTGAGCCTCCCTCCCACCCTCCCTATCCCACCCCTCTAGGTCATCACAAAGCACCGAGCAGATCTCCCTGTCCTATGCTGCTGCTTCCCACCAGCCAACTATTTTACATTCGGTAGTGTATATATGTCGATGCTACTCTCACTTTGCCCCAGCTTTGCCCTCCCACCCCATGTCCGCAAGTCCACTCTCTATGTCTACCTCTTTATTCCTGTCCTGCAACTAGGTTCATCAGTACCATTTTTTTGGGGGGGGGGGCGGATTCCATATATATGCGTTAGCATACGATATGTTTTTTCTCTTTCTGACTTACTTCACTCTGTATGACAGAATCTAGGTCCATCCACCTCACTACAAATAACTCAGTTTCGTTTCTTTTCATGGCTAATATTCCATTGTATATATGTGTCACATCTTCTTTATCCATTCATCTGTCAATGGGCATTTAGGTTGGTTCCACGTCCTGGTTATTGTAAATAGTGCTGCAATGAACACGGCGGTACATGTCTCTTTTTGAATTATGGTTTTCTCAGGGTATATGCCCAGTAGTGGGATTGCTGGGTCATATGGTAGTTCCAGTTTTAGTTTTTCACCACACCCTTTCCAGCATTTATTGTTTCTAGATGTTTTGATAATGGCCATTCTGACTGGTGTGAGGTGATACCTCATTGTAGTTTTGATTTGCATTTCTCTAATGATTAGTGACGTTGAGCATCCTTTCATGTGCCTCTTGGCCATCTGTATGTCTTCCTTGGTGAAATGTCTACTTAGGTCTTCTGCCCATTTTTTAACTGAATTGCTTGGTTTTTGATATTGAGCTCCACGGGATGTTTGTATATTTTAGCGATTAATCCTTTGTCTGTTGTTTCATTTGCAAATATTTTCTCTCATTCTGAGGGTTGTCTTTCTGTCTTGTTTATGGTTTCCTTTGCTGTGCAAAAGCTTTTAAGTTTAATTAAGTCCCATTTGTTTAATTTTGTTTTTATTTTCATTACTCTAGGAAGTGGGTCAAAAAAGATCTTGCTGTGGTTTATGTCAGAGTGTTCTTCCTATGTTTTCCTCTAAGAGTTTTATAGTGTGTAGTCTTACATATAGGTTTTTATTCCATTTGAAGTTTATTTTTGTGTACAGTGTTAGGTAGTGATCTAATTTCACTCTTTTACATGTAGCTGTCCAGTTTTCCCAGCACCACTTATTGAAAAGGCTGTCTTTTCTCCATTGTATATTCTTGCCTCCTTTGCTGTAAATTAGGTGCCCATATGTGTGTGGGTTTATCTCTGGGCATTCTATCATGTACCATTGATCTATCTTTCTGTTTTTGTGCCAGTACCATACTGTCTTGATTATTGTAGCTTTGTGGTATAGCTTGAAGTCAGGGAGCCTGATTCCTCCAACTCTGTTTTTCTTTCTCAAGACTGCTTTGGCTATTCGGGGTCTTTTGTGTTTCCATACTAATTGTAAAATTTTTTGTCCTAATCCTGTGAAGAATGCCATTCGTAGTTTGACAGGGATTGCATTGAATCTGTAGATTGCTTTGGGTAGTACAGTCATTTTCACAATATTGATTCTTCCAATCCAAGAACATGGTATATCTCTCCATCTGTTGATGTCAGCTTTGATTTCTTTCATCAGTGTTTTATAGTTTTCTGAGTACAAGTCTTTCGCCTCCTTAGGCAGGTTTATTCCTAGGTATTTTATTCTTTTTGTTGCAATAGTAAATCGGAGTGTTTCCTTCATTTCTCATTCAGATTTTTCATCATTAGTGTATAGGAATGCAAGAGATTTCTGTACATTAATTTTGTATCCTGCAACCTTACCAAATTCATTGATTAGTTCTAGTAGCTTTCTAGTGTCATCTTTAGGATTTTCTATGTATAGGATCATGTCATCCGCAAACAGTGACGGTCTTACTTACTTCTTACTTTATTTCTTTTTCATCTCTGATTGCTGTGGCTAGGACTTCCAAAACTATGTTGAGTGGCTAGAGTGGACATCCTTGTCTTGTTCCTGATCTTAGTGGAAATGCTTTCAGTTTTTCACCATTGAGTATGATGCTTGGTGTGGGTTTGTCCTATATGGCCTTTATTATGTTGAGGTAGGTTCCCTCTATGCCCATTTTCTGGAGAGTTTTTATCATAAACTGATGCTGAATTTTATCAAAAGCTTTTTCTTCATCTATTGAGATGATATGGTTTTTATTCCTTAATTTGTTAATGTGGTGTATCACATTGATTGATTTGCGTATATTGAAGAATCCTTGTATACTTGGGATAAATTCCACTTGATGATGGTGTATGTTCCTTCTAATGTGCTGTTGGATTCTGTTTGCTAGTATTTTGTTCAGGATTTTTGCATCTATGTTCATCAGTGATATTCGTCTATAATCTTCTTTTTCTGTGATATATTTTTCTGGTTTTGGTATCAGGGTGATGGTGGCCTCATAGAATGAATTTGGAGTGTTTCTCCCTCTGCAACTTTTTGGAAGAGTTTGAGATGGATCGGTGTTAGCTCTTCTCTAATTGTTTGATAGAATTCACCTGTGAAGCCATCTAGTCCAGGACTTCTGTTTGTTGGAAGAGTTTTTTTGTTTGTTTGGGGGTTTTTTGCAGTATGCTGGCCTCTCACCGTTGTGGCCTATCCCATTGTGGAGCACAGGCTCTGGACGCGCAGGCTCAGCGGCCATGGCTCACGGGCCCAGCCGCTCCGCGGCATGTGGGATCTTCCCAGACCAGGGCACGAACCCGTGTCCCCTGCATCGGCAGGCAGACTCTCAACCACTGCGCCACCAGGGAAGCCCTGTTGGAAGAGTTTTAATTATAGTTTCAATTTCATTACTTGTGATAGATCTGTTTATATTTTCTAATTCTTCCTGGTTCAGTCTTGGAAAATTGTTCCTTTCCAAGAATTTGTCCATTTCTTCGTGGTTGTCCATTCTATTGGCATATAGTTGTTTGTAGTAGTCTCTTATAATCCTTTGTATTTCTGCAGTGTCAGCTGTGATTTCTCCTTTTTCATTTCTAATTTTATTGATTTGCATCCTCTCCGTTTTTCTTCTTGATGAGTCTGGCTAAGGGTTTATTGATTTTGTTTATCTTCTCAAAGAACCAGCTTTTATTTATTTATTTATTTTTCGGTGCGCAGGCCTCTCACCGCTGCGGCCCCTCCCGCTGCAGAGCACAGGCTCCGGACACGCAGGCCCAGTGGCCATGGCCCATGGGCCCAGTCGCTCCACGGCACGCGGGATCCTCCTGGACTGAGGCACAAACCCGCGTCCCCCACATCGGCAGGCAGACTCCCAACCACTGCGCCACCAGGGAAGCCCAGAACCAGCTTTTAGTTTTACTGATCTTTGTTATTGTTTTCTTCATTTCTATTTCATTCATTTCTTCTCTGATCTTTATGCTTTCCTTCTACTGATTCTGCATTTTCTTTGTTCTTCTCTCTCTAGTTGTTTTATACATAGGGTTAGACTGTTTATTTGAGATTTCTCTTGTTTCTTGAGGTGAGATTAAATTACTATAAAGTTCCCTCTTGGAACCACTTTTGCTGCGTCCCATATGTTTTGGATCGTGTTTCCATGGTCAAAATTTGTTTCTATGTATTTTTTTATTTCTTCTTTGATCTCTTGGTTATTTAGTAGCATACTGTTTAGCCTCCATGTATTTGTGTTTTTTACAGTTTTTTCCTGTAACTGATTTCCAATCTCATAGCATTGTGGTCAGAAAAGATGCTTGATACGATTTCAATTTTCTTAAAATTTCCAAGGCTTGATTTGTGACCCAAGATGTGATCTACCCTGGAGAATACTCCATGTGCACTTGATCCTTTGATCTGCCACTTTTGGGTGGAATGTCCTATAAATATCAATTAGATCTATCTGGTCTATTGTGTCATCTAAAGTTTGGGTTTCCTTACTAATTTTCTGTTTGAATGATCTGTCCATTGGTGTAAGTGGGATGTTAAAGTCCCCTACTATTATTGTGTTACTGTCGATTTCTCCTTTCATGGTTGTTAGCATTTCCCTTATGTACTGAGGTGCTCCTGTGTTGGGTGAATAAACATTTATAATTGTTATATCTTCTTCTTGGATTGATCCTTTGATCATTATGTAGTGTCCCTCCTTATCTCTTTTAACAGTCCTTATTTAGAGTCTATTTTATCTGATATGAGTATTGCTACTCCAGCTTTCTTTTGATTTCCATTTGCATGGAATATCTTTTTCCATCCCTTCACTTTCAGTCTGTATGTGTCCCTAGGTCCGAAGTGGGTCTCTTGCAGACAACATATATATGGATCTTGGTTTTTTTATCCATTCAGCAAGCCTGTGTCTTTTGGTTGGAGCATTTAATCCATTCATGTTTAAGGTAATTATCAATATGTATGTTCCTGTGACCATTTTAATTGTTTTGGGTTTGTTTTTCTGGGTCTTTTTCTTCTCTTGTGTTTCCCGCTTAGAGAAGTTTCTTTAGCATTGTTGTAAAGCTGGTTTGGTGGTGGTGAATTCTCTTAGCTTTTGCTTGCCTTAAAAGCTTTTGACTTCTCCATCGAATCTGAATGAGATCCTTGCTGGGTAGAATAATCTTGGTTGTAGGTTTTTCTCTTTCATCACTTTAAGTATATCCTGCCACTCCCTTCTGTCCTGCAGAGTTTCTGCTGAAAAATCAGCTGATAACTTTATGGGGATTCCTTTGTATATTATTTTTTGTTTTTTCCCTGTTGCTTTTAATATTTTTTATTTGAATTTAATTTTTGTTAGTTTGATTAATATGTGTCTTGAAGCTCAGCAGGCTCCCCAGGCCAAGTGGGCCGTGCAATCACTCTCCGCTCCCCTCCTGGTCCACCCAGAGGGCCCCTCCCACCTACCTCTCCTGATCTCCCCAGCCTCAGGGATGCTGATCCTGTCTGGCCTCCACTTCTCCCCCTTCTGTCCCCCTATGTCCTACTGGTTCACTTTGGGGTTCCTCCTGTCTCCTTGGGCGTCAGAATTCCTCCACCAGCAGCCAGCAGGCACCCAAGTTGTGGGGAGATGCTAACTCCATGTCTTCCCACACTGCCATCCTGACCTTAGCCTTTTCTTAATTCACTTATTTAAAGTATACAATTTGGAGATTTTTAGTTTATTTATAAAATTGTGCAACCATCACCACAATCTAATTTCTCAAATTTTAATTTTTTATCACTCAAAAAACAAACTTCATGCCCATTTGCAGTCACCACCCCTCCAAATCCCAGCTCTGGGAAACCATTCATCTATTTTCTGTTTCTACAGATTTCCTTTTCTGGACATTTCATATAAATGAAATCACATAAAATGTGGTCTTTTGTGTCTGGATATTTTTCACATAGCATGTTTCTGAGGGTCATCTGTGTTGCAGCACTTGTTCCTCTTTACTGGCAAATACTATCTCATTGTATGGACATGCTCCTTAATGTTTTGTATGCTTCCTTACTTCTCAGCACAAGATGTTCTGGGATCATCTTGTATTCTTCCTTCCCCAGCCCTGGCATCTGCCATTTCTCCAAGAAACCTTGGCTACTTTTAGTGGGGAAGGCTATTTAGAAACCAATATCTGGGTGGCTAGGAGTGCTCAGTGTTACAGGGGTGCCCCTACTGCTTCCAGGCCCTTTTGTAATACATGTATATGTACATATAAATATGTTTCTATAAACATAGACACACATATATACATACATACAAACATAAAAGGCTGACCTACTTTTTGTTGCTTGCAATTGAAAGCATCCTAATTCACACAGACATCAGAGATGAGATAAAAATCCCTTCCTTTCAGGACTTCCCTGGTAGTCCAGTGGTTAACAATCTGCCTTCCAATCCAGGGGACACGGGTTCAATCCCTGGTTGGGGAACTAAGATCCCACATGCCACAGGGCAACTAAGCCTGCGTGCTCTAGAGGCCACGAACCACAACTAGAGAAAAGCCCATGCGCCACTACAAAAGATCCCGTATACCGCAACTATGACCTGATGCAGACAAATAAATAAATATTTTTTCAAAAATCCATTCCTTTTTCCATCTAGGAAGGAAAGGGCAGTAAAAAACAGATTAAACTTTTAATTTCATTCTGTTTCATAACTCTGAAACATATACATGAAAGGCTTTGCTTGGGCCTTTTGACAAAGAAATCTCTTCCAAGCAATGATCTCAAACGCTCGACGTTAAATTTTTATTTTTACTTTCCTCTCTAGAAATCTGTATAGTAGGTACAAAACTATTTTGGTTGAGTCAAGGGACACCCCCCCTCCCCGCCAATGCCTATCAATTCATACACTGGCTTAGAGAATAGCCAGTGAAGGAGAATTCCTCAGTCATATGTTAGACTGAGTGTGAACTGTGAGTTCACCCTTTCAGACTGTCATTCCACATCAAACACATTCCAGATAAATGACAGCTAATTTTTTTTTTTTACCTTTCTGAGATACAGCCATGCTCAAAAAACGATCAGCATCTCCATGGACCAGAAACAAACAGAAAAACAGCAATAAAAGGGCTGCAGTCATGGTCTCTCAGCTTCTGTATCCAGTAGCAGCCAGGAGTTAGGGACTCATGAACAGTTGGAGACTTGGAATCAGTCTACTGTGTATGGCGGGGATAAGTCTGTCCTGCCATGAAATAAGTCTGATGAAAACGGCAAATGCTCTGTAGCCTACAATTTGTAGTAAGTGGCACTGCCTGCTCAGGGACTGAATCTATGAGATCTCTGATATAACTGTAGGATGAGCACTCCAAGCCACCAGTATAAGCCAAAGAGTCAATGCCCTAGTTATATATGAAGTCCTTCTATGGGCATCAGGAGTTAAAGAACCCACTGACATTTTAGGTAAACATTTAGTATATTTGAGTGCTTGTTTTTCTGAGGAAGGTTTCATATTTTTCATCAGATTTTCAATGAGGTCTGTGATCCCCATATAGTAAAGGACCACTGACCTAATACGTGTGTGAGTTAACACAGCATAAATCACTTGGTGGCTTCCAGAGCTTGCAGCTCAGTTTTTAGTTCTGTCATTTATTTCCTCAAACATTTGAGTGCCAGACAGTTTTCAGAAATAACACAAAATCTCTGCTTACTTATTAGTGGGGAAAGAGAAGAACCAGAGTGCAGTCTGTCTTTCTGAGAAAAAGACAGACCAAATCATGTCACTGCTCAAAACTCTCCAATGGTTGCACACCCGTGTCTACTGCAGTACTATTTACAATGGCCAAGGTGGGGAATCAACCCAAGGGACTACCAAGAAATGAATGAATAAACAAAATGTGTTCTAAACATAGAGTGGAATATTATTCAACCTTAACAAGGAAGAAAATTCTGACACATGCTACAACGCGAAAGAACCTTGAGACATCACGCTAAGTGAAATAAGCCAACCACAAAAAGACAAATACTGTATGATCGCACTTATATGAAGTACCTAGAGCAGTCAAGTTCACACAGACAGAAAGTAGAATGGTGGTTGCCAGGGACTGTGGGGAGGGAGAGTTCTTGCTAGTAGTTCAGAGTTTCACTTCTTCAAGATGAAAAGATTCTGGAGCTCTGTTGCACAGCAATGTGAATACATTTAACACTGCTTAACTGTATGCTTAAAAATTGTTAAGATGGTAAATTTTATGTGTTTTTTACCAAAATAAAAATGTTTTAAATCACATTATTTTGTTTGCTAGCAAGTCCTAGAGGACAAATGTCCAAACAACAAACCAGCAATAAGAGAAAAACTCAGAAATGTGATTAAAATATCTCATACATTACCAATTATCAAAATAAGGAGACCTGTATGTAATAATTCAATTACAGTGTCTGTGAGCTGAATTATTCCTAGGTAAGAGGGAATTAAATTTGTAATAGTCCTCAAATAAATCTCTGTTGAATAGATATGTCAGTATCTGTATTAGTGAGAGCAGTACTAGTTGCTGTAATAAACAAAGCTCTCCAGTGGTTTCCACATACTCTGTGGATGCTCACTGTGGCTGACAGGGCCCTGCATGATCTGGTCAGCTGCTACCTGGCTGACCTCACCCACCACCTCCCCGAGCCACACTGGCCTCCTTGATGTTCTGTGACCACCTGGGTACCTCTCTGTACAATGCCTTCACACTTGCTTTTTCTTCTGCCTGGCTTATTCCCTCACATCATTCAGATCTCTGCTCAAATGTCACCATGAAAGAGACCTTCACTCCTACAATATACCCTTCTCTTCTCTGTCCACTCCACCCCCTTGCCCACTTATGCTCTATTCCCTTGCCCTCCTTTATTTTCCTTCATAGCTCTTAATACCATATATTATTTTATATACATTTATTTGCATGTTATCTATAAACAACAGAATGTGAATCCACACAAGCAGAGGTTTTTGTCTGTCTTGCCCATTGTTATACTCTCAAAGCCTAAAACAGTGTCTAGCACAGGGTAGGTGCTTTCTTGTAGAAAGAAGGAAAAGGAAAGAGGTACAAGGAGAGAGGGAGGAGGGAGAGAAGGAGAAAGAAAGAGGGAGGAGGGAGTGGGAGGGCAGGGGGAGGGGGTGTCTCTGCGCCTCCCTAGCTCAGGGGCTACTTTCCTGGTCTAGCTCCTTTCCAGGGCTGCTTATTTTACTAAAACCAGTAAATTATTTTCTCCCTATAATTACCCGACTTTTACAGTTAACAGTGTTAATGTTCCCTTTTATTAGTACTCTACACATAATTAAAAACCTGACTTACTCTCGTACCTGCTGAACAATGGGATAAAAGATAACTTTGTTAGGACACGCAACTTGCTTTTTACTTAGCTCAAGGTAAACAAACTGCAGAAAATATTTCAGTTATCTGAGAAGTCATCTGGTATAAGAACCACACCGATCTCTCAGCTTTGTTACTATATTTGTTTGACTGTGTGACTCATGTACTGGTTTACATAAGATCAAATTTCCTGGTTTCTAATTGCTTGAGTAACTTGTGACAATCACAAGGTCCTGTTTCTTGAAAATGGATTGCGCTAATTCAACAATATTCCTGGAAAGTCTTTAAAAGAAATTGCAGTTCATCTTTTTAGGATGGACTGCAACTGCTAACTTTCCCCTATGTCTCACATTTTTTTCTTTTGGGTCACCTTGTCAGATGCTTTCCACCTCAACCCTATTTCGATTTTCTCTCCTAGTGAAAATCATTGAAATCCCTAAAGACACTGAATTTTATGGGAATCTACTACACTATCGCTGACTTGTGGCCAGGCTCTAGGGCAATGAGCATGGCTTGTTGCCTTCCCTGCTCATCCCGGGCTTAGTCACAGGACTGGGTCTGAGTTTGGACAAATGGTGCAGAATGCTCAAGTCACTCAGAACTAGTAAGAAAGCAAATGTATGTTCACCTCACATACCTACTCTCCACCCCAACATATATCCATGATGTCTCTTTTCTTATTACAAAAGCAAAATATATCCATTAGAAATCTCGGGGGCTTCCCTGGTGGCACAGTGGTTGAGAGTCCGCCTGCCGATGCAGGGAACATGGGTTCGTGCCCCGGTCCGGGAAGATCCCACATGCCGCGGAGCGGCTAGGCCCGTGAGCCATGGCCACTGAGCCGGCGCGTCCGGAGCCTGTGCTCCACAACAGGAGAGGCTACAACAGCGAGAGGCCCGCGTACCGCCAAAAAAAAAAAAAAAAAGATATCTTGGAAAATACAAGCAATCTAAAGGAACATTACAGGATGGACCTAGAGATTATCATACTAAGTGAAGTCAGACAAAGAAAGACAAATACCATATATCACTTACATGTGGAATCTAAAATATGATTCAAGCACACTTATCTATGAAACAGAAACAGACTCACAGACATAGAAAACAAACTTATGGTTACCAAAGGGGAAAGGGGGGAATAAATTAGGAGTTTGGGATTAGTAGATACAAACTACTATATATAAAACAGATAAACAACAAAGTCCTACTGTATAACACAGGGCACTATATTCATTATCTTATAATAACCCATAAAGGAAAAGAATATGAAAAAGAATATATATATGAATGAATCACTTTGCTGTACACCAGAAACTAAAGCATTGTAAATCAACTATACTTCAATGAAAAAAATTTTTTAATGGAAAACACTTATGACCTGACCCAATAAATGGAAGCATAATTCCTAATTTAAAAAATATATATTTCAACATTAAAAAATAAAAGAATATTATATATATATCTATATCTCACTATTAACAGTTCATTATATTTGTCCTGTTCATATTTGTTAATAAAAATTGGATCATTTGGTACCTACTATTTGATAACCTGTTTTATACCATAATGGACCATCTTTTCACATAAACAATTCTATTCCATCCATTTGTTTTTAATAATGTAGAGTCTTCTCTTGCACAACAGTGAGACAGCTAGACAGATGCTAACTTTTCTCTCTTATAAAAAGTGCTGCATTATAACTGAATCACTTTGCTGTACACCTGAAACTGACACAACATTGTTAATCAACTATGCTCCAATATAAAATAAATTATTTTAAAAAGTGCTGCAAATAAATATCTTCTTGCTACATTTTTGCACACATTCAGAGTTATTTCCTTTGAAAAAGTTCCTAGAAATAGAATTAATGGATTAAACTCATGCTCTTCAATGATAAATTGCTCTCCAAAACATTAACTGCAATCTCTACTCCTATGTTTGCATATGAAAATGCAGTATATAATCTGGTTTGTGAATTCCTTTTAACAAAGTTTTACATTAAGGTGATGACAATAATAATAATAGCAATAGTATCTGCCATGCCAGAAGCTGTCCTAGGCACTTTTCCTATCTGATCTCTAATCCTTACAACCACCCCAGGGACAGGTGGTAATATCATCAGTTTACTGACAGGAAACTGGGGCTCACTAAGGTTAGGGGCTATACAGAAGCAAAATTGAGGATTAGTACTAGTTCCAGGCCTGCCTAACTCCAAAGCTCCCAAATGGGGCGAAATGATTTTAAAGAGAAGACACGGAGTCAGCCCTACAGTGCACGGCAAGCTGCAGAGTCCAGAGCCACTAATCTGGAGCCCGGGGGCAGAATTTCAGAATTTTGCAAGCTGGCTGGTTAAACTTCTGATAGCTTAAAATTGGCCAAGTGGCAGTATTTAGACCACAGAAATCAGTGTTGTTTTGTTTTGTTTTGAGAGCCAGTTCACCAACACAGCAAATTCAAGTACTGAAGTCTGACTTGCTTCCCCCCCATCTCTCCCAGTCATTACCCAGGTGAGAAGGGCTGTTGCCTTTTTTTCCCTAAGCAGTTGCCTGCTCCACTGCCAGGGAGAAGTCAGGGTCTCCCACCTGCTGGCATCACAGGTAGCCCCACGCACTCCTCTCCAGAGCCCACCGCCCTACACCTCATCTGCCCTGAGACCTGCACCAGCACTAAGACCACCCTGCCTGTGTCCCCACTGATGACAACGGGGACAGAAGCCACAGGCGCCCGTGACCCACCTCCCCACCTTGCATCCCACAAGGCTCCATGGTCCCCTCTTCTAGGCCTGGGCCCACCCCTCCCCAACGCTTGAAATCCTTCCGTTGTGCACAACTAAGGGTTCCCTGTATCTTCAATTTCTCTGAATGCTCCCCCTTCCCCTTCTTGCTCTAACCTAAGCCTGAATCTCCCCAGGGGCAGTGCTGGTCCTGGCTGGCCTTTCTGTAATAATTCTCAAATCGCTGGGCCTGGAATTGGGAAGATGTCTTCCTTGCTTCTCACAGTGCCTCCTCGCCCATCTCCCTGACTCCCCCTCAAAGCTCCCCAGCTTTGCCTCTTCTGTCCCAGACCACACCTGCCCTCCTCGCTGCTCTCATCTGTGACTGTACCCCGCACAGTGCCAGGACGTGACCTGTGGCTTCACTGTCCTTCTCCTCCCTCAACTCTTGGTGAAGTTAACAGGACCTTTCCACACCCTGGCCTCTCGTTTCTGTGCCACCCACTGCAGTGGCAATACCCCGGACTCCCTCATTACCAATAAGTGCAACTTTCCATCACCTCCATCTCAAGGGTCCCTTTCTTTGACAACCTCCTTCTAGCTTTCTAGTTCATTCCCTCTAGGATCTGACTCGAATAATCTTTTGACCCCACCAGGATCTCCAATCCATTGATCCTATGTTCTTTTCACTCTCCCTCACCTCCTTTGACTACACCACACACTGGTTAAACCCCACTCTTCACCTGCCTTTGACAAATGAATGTGGCTGGAGCAAAACAGAAAACTATACGGACTGATCTTGCTTTAAATTTATTTAAATTTACAATTCTTCCTCTCATGTGGCTGGCTAATGCAGCCCAGAAGCCACCAACATTTCCTTAGCCCATGGACTCTCCCACTGTCCCAGCTGACTATCTCCCCTCCTCCTCTCCCATGCCCACACGCCAAGAAGGACCCTGATGCTCATGTCACTGCGAGGGCTGAAGTCATCAGAAGAGCACGTCCACAAACACCCTGCCATCACGTCTAACTGCCTTTGAACACCCCCCATACACACAGACTCTGTCTTCCCTCCTGTTACTCCACATGGACTGTCCTCATCCTGTGTGACGCCGATTCCCAAGTCCTTCACTTGTGCTCTAGCTCCCACCCTCAAGGATAATTCGCCAGCAATTCTCCGTCCTATTCTGCATCAACAGTCTTCCTTTGTATACTGGATCATTCCTGGATCAACATACAAATATGCTGTTACTTCTTTTATCAATACAAAAATAAAACAAAAACTAAGAACTCTCTGGGATCCCACCTTCCTCTCCAGCTATCGTCCTAACTCTCCTAACGCTTGCCGGGTTAGCCAGACTCCCAGGTGGCCCCTGATAGTCCCCACACTTGGCACCTATTCTCTCATGTAGTGCCTCCCACACTGTGTCCACAGGACCAACAGAAAACAGTACAAGTGACAGAATGTGACTTCTAAGGCTAGGGCATCAAAGACATTCTAGCTTCTCGATCTTGGGTCACACTCTCTGCAAGAAGCCAGCCACCGTGCTGCCTACGAGAAGGCCATGCGGTGAGGAACTGAGGCCCCCGCCAGCAGCTGTGTGAGGGAGCCATAGTCGAAGCAGAGGCCCTCCCCAACCCCCAGCTGAGCCCTAGGATGACCGCAACCCTGGCCAATATCCTGACTAAACCTCCTGAGAAACACGAGCCAGAGCACTCAGATAAGCCACTCCTGACCCACAGGAATGGTGAGAGAGTAAATGTTTGTTGTTTTAAACCACTGTTTCAGAGTTATTTGTTATGGAGTAGATTAACTGATATACCCACAGTTTACAGGAAAATGCCTCAATAAGTTGCCTTTATTTACTGTCTCCAATTTCTTTCCTTTCTCTTTTAAACTCACTGCAGTATGACTTTTGCCCCCACACCACTACACCAACTCTGCCTGTCAGCAACCACCACACTGTCAAACTCAATAACCAATTCCTAGTTCTCATCTCACCTACCTGTTAGACAGCATTTCATACAGTAGGCCACTTCCTCCTCCTAGATGTGCTTTAGTTATTCGGTGTCCTGGACACGACCCTCACATGGTTTTCCTCCTACTTTTCTGGTCACTTCTTCTGAGGCTTCTTCACTGGTTCCTCCTTGTCTCTCCACCCTCTTAATGTTGGGGTATTCCAGGGCTCAGCCCTTAGTCCCTTCTCTTTTCTGTCTACCCTCGTTCCTTTGGTGATCTCAAAAGTCTCACATTTACATAGTCCTACAATGGCCTTTAAGGCCCTACATCCTTGCTAATCAAAGTGTGGTCCTAACATCAGCAGGAGCAGCACCTGAGAGTTTGTTATCTCTGGCTCCACTCAAAACCAACCAAATCAGAATTTAAATTTTACCAAGATCCTTAGGGGGGTTGTATGCATGTTAAGGTCGGAGAAGCACTACCTTGGTGATCTGGTACCCCATTCCTCTCTGCTCCCACCACAATGGCCTCCTGCCACCACAGGAGCTCAGCAGATACTCTCCCATCTTCAGACCGGAGCAGAACTGTTCACTCTGTCTGAAATGCTCTTCCCCAGATACCTAGATACTTGCTCCCTTACTTCCTTCAAGCTTTTGCTCATTTGTAACCATTTTGGGAGGTCCATTCTAATCACCTTGTTAAAAAATGCAAACCTACCACCATCACTACTACCACCATGCTCCCCATCACAGTTTTCTATATTAATTTTCTCCAACACACTCATAACCTTCTACATACTATAGTTCACTTATTTATCGTATTTATTTTCTGTCTACCCCTAGTATAATGCAAATATTTGAGGGCCAAGATTTTTGTCTGTTTTGTTCACTGGTGTATCCCAAATCCTAGAAGACAGCCTAGACACAGCAGGTGCTCAAGAAATGTTTGTTGAAAAAGGACTGTAGTCTCCAATAGCTTCTTCAAGCGCTTGGTAATCAACTCTGTGACTCAGGTGCCCCTGAAATCACCTCATTAGCACAGTTATTCATGCCTGGAATCTCTCTCCCCCTTGCCTACCTAGAATCTACTCAGTATATCTGAGAATAGGCATCTACTGTTTTACCAAGATTTAACCAAGCCCTTCAACATTCTGTTACTGCCTCCCCACTAAGCCTCATGATTTTTTAAAGATAATTCAGAACTAAAACTATTCTGGTCCTTTCAAATTTCTCATTTCTTAAATATTTCCATTCCTTCTTCTCCCTATTTCTTTAACCAAATGTGGCTATTGAGCACTTGAAGTGTGGCTAGCCCAAACTGAGAAGTGCTGAAGCAAAATACACACCAGATTTGAAAGACTTAGTATGAAAAAAAGATACAAAATAGTTCATTAATAATTCTCATATTGATTACATGTTGACATGATAATTCAGAAACAGTGGGTTAAATAAAATATATTATAAAAACTGATTTCACCTGTTTCATTTTATTTTTTAATGTGGCTACTAGAACATTTAAAATTACATATGTGGTCCCCCGTTATATTTCTATTGGACAGTACTGCTCTAAACAAGTTCCAAACAGAATGGTTGCTTCCTTCCTGGAAGAAATTCTTCCCGTCGTTTTTGTTTTAACAAGCAGGAGACTGGGAAAGAATGTGGGGGAATGCAACATGCAATTAAAAACAGAAAATAAAAATCTGTAATACTTTGAAATTATCACTTTGATGGTCACTTGAAATCGAACATTTTAAGATAATATTCTTCAAAGACATATATAATAGAGTACATTTAAGTGACATTAAAATACAATATTATCACTATCTGTAAAAATTTATCAAGCTACAACCTAAAAATCTGTGCACTTTTTTCCATGTCCTATACTTAAATATTTTAAAATATAATGTTAACACCACACAAATTAATTTAATCCAAACCAAGTGATTCTGTGTTTAAGGAAAAAGAAGATTCTTGCTTTTGCATGCTTCCTAAAAGTTAAAAGGAGTGAAATAAAAGCACCCTCCTCCTTTCATTTCCTCCCTTTAAAGTCAGAGCTCAGTAACAGATCATCTAAATACTACCCCTTCTCATCAGAATCTCCTTAGCAACCTTTTACAGCTTGTCATGGGTTGCAGAATTTTCCCATTTCCCATTCTTAAAAGGACCTGTGTCCCTTTCAGAACAAAGGAATTTAAAACAGAAAACAACAAGCTGTTTAAATAAAAACTTTAAGGTCACAATCTCCTTCAATGTTTTTGCCAGCTCCTTTCCTGTAAGCATTCTGCTTTCCTCCCTTCCCAAGTTAAAATCAGATCTGGTAACAAAGACTCCTGCAAAAACAACAGGGGACACTTCTAACAATACCTGACAGTCATAATTACAGGCCATACCTACTGGCCCAATATCATGAGACCCTGGGCCCATTTCACAATTACAGATTGTGGATCCATTTTTAATTAATTTATTAAATTTCTTTCCCTGTGTAAGCTGTATAACAGTAATAGAATAATATATTTGAAAATACCTTAATAAGAAAAGTACCAAATAATTGTTTTGCTCCTTTTTATTATGTTGGAATTAACTATCTAATTTTATTAACCATGCAGAAGGAAAAAATAAAATTCCAAGTTTAATAAAGCCAAATTTATATAAATAAGTTTAAGAAATCAAGTACTATTGCCTCTAGAGTAAAGAGGGAATATTTGTGTCCAAAGCGTGTATCCACTGTTCTCATTTTTGCCATGTTCATGTAACCCTAACCAAATTATTTACTTATTTATGTATTAAAACACAAGCTCTGGGACTTCCCTGGTGGCGCAGTGGTTCTGAATCCGCCTGCCAATGCAGGGGACACGGGTTTGAGCCCTGGTCCAGGAAGATCCCACATGCCGTGGAGCAACTAAGCCCATTCGCCACAACTACTAAGCCTGCACTCTAAAGCCCGCAAGCCACAACTACTAAGCCCGTGTGCCACAACTACTGAAGCCTGCGCACCTACAGCCCATGCTCTGCAACAAGAGAAGCCCCCACAATGAGAAGCCCGCACACCGCAATGAAGAGTAGCCCCCACTCGTTGCAACTAGAGAAAGCCCGTGCAAAGCAACGAAGACCCAACGCAGCCAAAAATTAATTAATTAATTAAAAAAACAAAAACAAAAAACCTCTGAATAAAAACATGGGAGTGCAACAAGTAAAGTCAGGCACCAACTCCTCACTGGAAAGCCATACGTACCTTTTAAACTTATATTCTATAAAGTACTCTTGCAATAAAGTTGATACTCTAAACAGAAAATGATCCTAAGGGGAAACAAAAAACAGCTCAAAATTCAGTCATAGTAGGCCAAACTATGTTTCAACACACAAAAGTTTATATTTCTACTTGAAATATAAATTATATAAAGATTATTTCAAAAGTCTCTGATTTAGCATTCAAACATTTAAATATTCTCTCATAAAACAGATTTGAAGTAAATTACTTAAAGAGTTTGGGGGATTACTCCACCCTCTGACTCTGAGTTCCATAAAAACAATTTTTAAAAAGAAACAGCAAGGGACTTCCCTGGTGGAGCAGCGTTTAAGAATCTGCCTGCCAATGCAGGGGACACGGGTTCAATTCCTGGTCCGGGAAGATCCCACATGCCGCAGAGCAACTAAGCCCATGCACCACAACTACTGAGCCTGTGCTCTGGAGCTCGCAAGCTACGACTACTGAGCCCACACGCCTAGAGCCCGTGCTCCGCAACAAGAGAAGCCACCACAATGAGAAGCCCGCGCATCAAAACGAAGAGTAGTCCCTGCTCACCGCAACTAGAGAAAGCCTGCGCACAGCAACGAAGACCCAATGCAGCCAAAATAATTAATCTTTTTCAAAAAGGCTTTAAAAAAAAAAAACAGCAAGAAAATGAAATAAAAGACATCCATATTGGAAGTGAAGAAGAAAAGCTCTCTGTTCACAGATGACATGATCTCTTACATAGAAAATCTTAGGGAATCTACTAAGAAAGTACTAAAACTAATAAATGAGTTCAGCAAGATTGCAGGATACAAGATCATTATACAAAAATAAATTGCACTTCTAAATATTTACAGTGAACAATCCAAAAACAAAATTAAGAAAACAATCCCATTTATAATCACATCAGGTCAACTGATTTTTGACAAGGGTACCAAGATCATTCAATGAAGAAAAATAGTTTCTTCAAGATATAGCTCTGGGGCTTCCCTGGTGGCGCAGTGGTTGAGAGTCTGCCTGCCGATGCAGGGGACACGGGTTCATGCCCCGGTCCGGGAAGATCCCACATGCCGCGGAGTGGCTGGGCCCGTAAACCATGGCCGCTGGGCCTGCGCGTCCGGAGCCTGTGCTCCACAACGGGAGAGGCCACAACAGTGAGAGGCCCACATACTGCAAAAAAAAAAAAAAAAAAAAAAAAAGAAACTATAGCTCTGGAACAATTGGATATCCACATGCAAAAGAATGATGTTGGACTCTTCATACCATATGTAAAAATTAATTTTTCTTTATTTATTTTTGGCTGTGCCACACGGCATGCAGGATCTTAATTCCCCGACCAGGCATTAAACCCACACCCCCTACAGTGGAAGCACGGAGTCTTAACCACCTGACCACCAGGGAAGTCCCTAGCAATGCACTTCTAGATATGCCACCAAACGAGAAAGAAAAAACAGAAGACTGGTCTTCATCAAAATTAAAAACTTTTGTGCTTGAAAGGATACCATTAAAAAAATGAAAAGAAAACTCACAGAATAGGGGAAAATAGCTGCAAATCATGTATCTGACAAGGAACTTGTCTCTAGAATATATAAAGAACTATTACGACTCAATAATAAAAAGACAAATAACCCAATTAAAAAATGGGCAAAGGATCCAAACAGACATTTCTACAAAGATGTACAAATGTCCAATAAGCACATGAAAACATGCTCTGCTCAACATCATCAGTCATCAGGGAAATGCAAATCCATACCACGAGATGCCATTTCACACCCACTAGGATGGCTAGAACGGAAGTCAGATGATAAGGAGTGTCAGCGAGGATGTAGAAAAACCAAAACTTTCATACACTGCTGGTGCAATGTGGCAGTTCCTCAAAAGTTAAAACACAGAGTTACCAGTTGACCCAACAAATTCTGCTCTTGTGTATATATCCAAGAGAAATAAAAACTTACATCCACACAAAAACCTGTACAGAAATGTTTATAGGAGTGTTACACATAATGGCCAAATGGTGGAAATGACATATGTCCACCAACTAATGAATGGGTAAAAACAAAATATGGTCTATCCATACAGTTGAATATTCAGAACTAAAAAGGAGTGAAGTATTGATACATGCTATAACACAGATGAAGACTGAAAACATTATGTTAAGTGAAAATCACAGTCAGTCACAAAAGACCACATATTATGATTCACTTACATGGAATGTCCAGAGCAGACAAATTTATAGCGAAAGAAAGTAAATTAGTGGTTGCTAGGGGAAGTGGGAAGATGGAGGATGATAGCCAAAGGGTAACAGATTTCTTTTAGAGGTAACAAAAATGTTCTAAAAGTGATTGTGGTGATGGCTGCATAATTCTGTGAATATAACAAAAGCTAATGAATCACACACGTTAAATGGTCGTTTAACTTATACCGACCATTTGTGAATTACATTTCAATAAACCTCTCACAAAAAATTAAGAAACATCATCATCAAAAGAAATTAGGTAATTATCACAATATCACAACATCAATTTTACTGCTAACAGGCTTTTCTTTTAAATATGTCTTACAATATCTGCCAAATACAGTAAAATCTCTACAAAATTTAGGGAAGATGCCAAGAGACACCACACTGAACCGCAGAAGCTCTCTTAGTCAGCCTCTATCTAGCTGACTTACCCATCTCACACTCCCCAGTCCTCTAGAGACCATACTGACTGATCTCTGTGACAACTACTGGCCATGAACAGGCTAGCTACTCTTAGGTCACCAGGTAGGGGAGCTGAACGTTTACCACAGGTCAGTTGAGTCTGGTCCCAAACCTATTCATACAACTCTACTTATGTGACTACAAAAACAATTTAATTAAATGATGCTTTAACTGATGAAATGTGAATGCATAAAAACGATACCCCTCCTAACTACAAGCAAATGAAGATACATAGCAAAATAAGAATGACCGTAATGAAACAGAAGAAAATTTCGGAAGGAAATGATTTTTCCCTTGAAGAGACACTGGATCTACATCCAATCTTTAATACAGCCTCTAAGACCTGGCACCACTTGTCTGCCTCCATTTCCTATACCTTCCCCCTCACACTCTCCATGTTGACATCCTGTTGTCTGTCAGTTTCAACAAGCTTGCTCTCTGAGTCCTCACTATGATGTCCTTTTGCCTGGAAAGTTCCACTCCATATCCAAACCCTTTCCATCAGCCTGGCTAACTCCTTAAAGCCAAGTTTGTCATTTACACAAAGATGCACGTATCCCTAAGAGTAGCACAGAAAGGTGCTCAAAGAATAAGTCAACTTTATTACGTATATATGGGAAGAAATGTCTAGAAGAATATTCTAAACAGTCATTACAACTAGATGGTAGGGTATGAAGTTATTTTTACTTCCTTCTCTGTATCTGCCTGTGGTACAAAATACAACAAGCTAACATAATTTCTATAAAGAAAGGTACTTTGAAAAGGAAATAAAAATCTAGCTCCTTTGGACTTTCCTGGTGGCGCAGTGATTAAGAATCAGCCTGCCAATGCAGGGGACACGGGTTCGAGCCCTGGTCCAGGAAGATCCCACATGCCACAGAGCAATTAAGGCTATGCGCCACAACTACTGAGCCTGCGCTCTAAAGCCCGCGAGCCACAACTACCGAGCCCACGTGCCACAACTACTGAAGCCCACGCGCCTAGAGCCTGTGCTCCGCAACAAGAGAAGCCAGAGCAACGAGAAGCCCGCGCACCACAACGAAGAGTAGCCCCCGCTCGCCACAGCTAGAGAAAGCCTACGCATATCAACGAAGACCCAATGCAGCCAAAAATAAATTAAATAAAATAAAATTAAATAAAATAAATAAATTTAAAAAAAAATCTAGCTCCTTTCCACTTTGATACTATCAGCATTGTATTATCTGTGTTGAAAATTTCTATTTTATCTTATTAAAAACATTTAAAATTTAAACTATTCATTAAGGCAGATTGATATGGCCCCTGGATAAGGCAAATTATTATTTTTTTAACGCAAATTATTAAGAAAACTTTCTACTCTATTATCAAAGTACTTAGAAGTGCTTAAGTTACCTGAAAGGTAAACTTTCTGTTCCTTCAAGAATAAAGTGTTTACTCCCAGATAATTTGGTTACTCTGAAACCCTTTGTGAGACATACATAGAGTACAACTGTCACTGGTCTTCAAATATAGTAAAAACTACACAAAGGAACACTACTTGTTATAAATTTTGTGTCCTATGGTCAAACAATGTTGTTGTGGTCCAAGTGCAGGTTGGAAAAGAATTTCCAGACACAAGGCAGAATGTAAGGAAGACAGAGTTTATTAAAGAGAAGGTCGCTGTAAGAACAGCAGGCCTTAAAGGGTCGCTGCAAGAAGAGCGGGCTGACTTCCTGGTAGCCAGGGAAGTTGACCCCCTTTGTGGGCTGGTAGCCAACTTTTACAGCCTCAAGACAAAGAAAACTCCTGCTGTCAGGATGGCATTAGGTGATTGGTCAGGATGCTACAACGTTACTACATGGTGATTATTTTGCCTAATATGGAGTCATGGGGCTGTCCGGTTTAGATTAGGAGAGCCCATGGCAGCAGTTGCTATGGGGGCTTGGTTAATTCCAGAATTTTTGTCCTGTGTCCTTGATGTAGGGTGTCCTTGATGTAGGGCTCCACAAATGTCCCCTGTATTTACGACATGTATGACTGTACCACAGAAGGCCATTTTGATAATATTATCTGAGATAGAGTGAGAAGAGAAGGGAGCGATGGGAATGAGGGGGCAGAGGAGAGAGAGATAGAGGAGCTTTCATGATGCCGCCAGTCTACATCTGATGATACATGAAATCACATCATCAATATCTCACTACCAACCTCCATTAGTACTGACACTCAGAAGTAACAACTCAAAGGTAGACACAATTTACTCTGAGAGCACACAAACCGATTTCCAGACCATATAAGTTAACGTCAATCAAATGGCTGTGTAAATTTAGGCATGTTCGGATTCTTTAATCCAAAAAGACAGGAAGCGGAATGTGAGTATACTTCCTCTTCCTTCTAGCCTGCTGATCAAGGAGAAAATGCTGTTATTACCAGCAGTTAATTTGAACTTACTCTTCCAATCCTTTTAAAGAACACGTATCATCATTTTAACTTATCACACAATCCTGTTTATAAACCCTTAAATCAAGGTTTAAGATCAGACAATGCCTTCCAATAAAAGGGCAGATGTGATAGTAATACCTTGTTGTTTCTGCTAGATATTCCTAGATTTACTAAGTTTGGTATCAAATACTATTTTCACAATCACACAAAACAGGCTCGGGACTTCCCTGGTGGTGCAGTGGTTAAGAATCCGCCTGCCAATGCAGGGGACACGGGTTCGAGCCCTGGTCCGGAAAGATCCCACATGCCGTGCAGCAACTAAGCCCATGAGCCACAACTACCGAGCCTGCGCTACAACTACTGAGCCTGCGCTCTAGAGTCCGCAAGCCACAACTACTGAGCCCGCGTGCTGCAACTACTGAAGCCCACATGCCTAGAGCCCATGCTCCGCAACGAGAGGCCACCACAATGAGAAGCCTGCACTCTGCAACAAGGAGTAGCTCCCACTCACCACAACTAGAGAAAGCCCACGCGCAACAACGAAGACCCGACACAGCCAAAAATAAATTTTTTAAAAAAGGCTCACTATGCAGCTAAAGCTGATGCAAATATTTTTGTAAAGATATTACATACTTCTTTCATGTTAATTTTTTAGTTACATTTGAAATTAACTGAGGGCTATCAAATGTCAATTAAAAGAGAGATTACTCATCCAGCTATCACCATGAGTCTACATGAGCCAGAAGTAAAATCAAAGTACAGGGGGCTGATTTAGCTGAAGACAAAATGGATATTTTTTTTCGTATTATACTCTGCGTTAAAGCAGCAAACACCCACATACTACCTTTGGCAGTTTATTTTAGGCTGCTCAGGAAACATTAAAATTTTTCACATAGCCCAGTTTCTATCAAAAACTGTACATAATCAGAATGCAGTAAGTCCAAATACTAACTATGATGTATTTCTTGGCTCGTTCTCAAAATCTTTGGGTTTCCCCACAAAGCAGACTAATTATAGGTCTGACTTCCCAGGAGGTTAAAATATTGATATGCCGCGTAATTCTTGAGTCATTCTGAGTAATTTAGAATCAGACTAATTCACAAATTACTCCAGTACAGACCCTTCACCTAACAATGGGGCTAGAGTTTCGTGGCTGGCGTTCGTTCACTCCTTTTTCTGGTTTCCATTCAAAAGAAACATATTCCTGGGCTACATAATGCCAGGACTGAAAGAGTCATAGGTGAGAAGCATATACAGAATAAGGACAATTTCACTGTCCCCAGTGGGGCACAAAATTAATTATCAGCATTATGCATATGCCTCACACAGCAGACAAATAAAGGCTGGATAAACACAAACATAAGAAAGGTGAAGAGATGTGGTTCTGCAACATACTGGCTATACGGCCTTGGGTAAGTTACTTAACCTCTCCGTACTTTAGCTCTCATTTCCAAAATGCAAATAATAGTATCCACTTCATAAATTTGTTGTGAGAATTAAATTAATGCCTATAACAGTAACTCAGCATAGAGTAAGCTCTAAAGTATTTTTTAAAGATGCATGTGGGGGGCTTCCCTGGTGGCGCAGCGGTTGAGAGTCTGCCTGCCGATGCAGGGGACACAGGTTCGTGCCCCGGTCCGGGAAGATCCCACGTGCCACAGAGAGGCTAGGCCCATGAGCCATGGCCGCTGAGCCGGCGCGTCCGGAACCTGTGCTCCGCAACGGGAGAGGCCACAACAGTGAGAGGACCGCGTACCGCAAAAAAAAAAAAATGTATGTGGGAATGAAACAGTAAGTACTTATATACAGTACACATGAACTTTATTTCTAAGATGGGAAGATGAATCTTTTTCATAGTTTCCCTCAGTAAAGCTTAAATTTTTCCGCTATGCTCTGAATTTTACAAACTAGCTCTATCAAGATTAAAGTGTTGACATAAGTTATTTAACTTTATATAATGCTTTAACCAATTCCACTTAAAATACAGCAAATCCATCAAGGAGAACAGAACAGGACTGTCCTGGTTACTCATTTAACCTTCTTGCCTGCTAAAGGGAAAGGGCCTCTGAGTGCTACATAATTAACTGTAGTTAATAGAAGACAGAATGTGATGAAATTTGGAAAGCTAAAAACAATGAAAAGGTCTCAATTAAGATGCTTGAAAATTCAAATGTTTTAGTATTTTTAAGTGCTTAGCCTTTTTTTCAAGTATAAGAGTATATAACCCACAAGACTATTTAAATAATGGCAGAAGGAAAAACTTGTAAACTGGGAGTGAAAGTTCCCCTAAACTGTGGTTGGGACTGCTTCCTTGACAAGCAAATCCCAAGTACAGGTCAGTCACTCAAGACTTTTTTTGTTGTTTTTTTTCACTCAAGAGTTTATAAATTACCAATATGAGCTGTGAGCCATTCCGGGAGGCGAGGCCGAGGGAGAGTAACACACTATTTACCTTGCAGGTCCTCCTCAAAACCAAAGGGACAGAATACAGATCAGTGGTTGCCAGGAGTTTTGGGCTGGGGAGGGAAAGACAAGAGGGGGAGTGGGGGGGAACCTGCGGGGGGTGATGGAACTTGAACTTGACTGTGTAGATGGTGTTTGTCAAAACTCGAATAATTTTAACTAAAAAGTTTAAACTCTACTGTATGTAAATTATATCTTCAAAAAATAGAAACAAAGCTGTAAAAAAAATTAAATTGCCTATTAAAGTAAAAATTTTGCATATCTTTTAAAACAAATTACATGAAAGATTTCCTTTCATGAGTTCAAACGCTGGAAAATACTCGTATAATCCAGTGTATTAAAACAAATTTCCACACAGTGAGAAATAAGGAAAAACACCCGATTTTAATAAACATTAAGCTATTCTTGAGGTACGAAATCCCATAACAGTTGACTGAATGCCTATGTATGGCCTCCTTGCTTTCTCTAAAGTCCTAGTTTCGCTTGGTTTTTGTGAATACAGGTGAAGTATTAAAAAGAGAACTATCAGTAAAACTAGAAAAGAATCCATAATATGATTTTTATGTACTAAGAAAACTATTAAAAAACAGTCAAACACTTCAAGTCACGTCTTTCAGGCACGTGGAAAGGTGAGGGGGCTGCGGCTCCCCTCGGGTCTGGGAGCCTCGCCAGGAGTCGGACCTTCTCCCCCACGAGAAGCCATAAGCGTCCGCCGTGTTCATTCACCGGCTCCCATGACCATGATCCCACCGTGTTCATTCACCGGCTCCCACGACCACGACCCCACTGTGTTCATTCACCGGCTCCACGCTCAAGGCTCGACCTTGTACAACGAGTCGCCTTAGGACAAGACCAGAGCGAAGAAAACAGGGCGCTGACGGAGCTCAGGCGCGCCCCTCCCTCCTCCCAGGGAGAAGCTGGGCGCACGTGAGCCATGGGCCTCCAAGTGCTCTCGGTGGCCGAGGCCCCTTCCCACTCCTCCCACATGCACCGGGGTTCGCAGCCCTGGCTGGAGTGGACCCAACTCCAGAGAGGGCCCGTGGGGCTTCTGACTTACAAGAGATACAGGGAATCTCTTTTCTCAACAGAAAAGCAATTTTAGGGTGAAAAGAGGCTCTAGAAGTGACCGTTCTGACCCTCGTTCTCAAAACAGATTGGCTTCATCCCTATATCACGACTTTCCTCACCTTCCACCATCCACCTTAGGGCTCTGGTTTGACCTCTCTCGACCCCCAATTCCATTTCTCAGAAAGAAGTATCTCTGCTCTTCAGGCCTCAGCCCAACAGTTCTCAAACTAGTTAGTTTCAGGACCCCTTTTACACTCAAAAATTACCAGGGAGTCCAAGGAGTTTTTGTTTATATGAGCTATAACCTATCAAACATTTATTGTATTAGAAATTAAAACTGAGAAATTTTTAACAGCTTTATTGGAGTATAATTGCTTTACAATGGTGTGTTACTTTCTGCTTTGTAACAAAGTGAATCAGTTATACATATACATATGTTCCCATATCTCTTCCCTCTTGCATCTCCCTCCCTCCCACCCTCCCTATCCCACCCCTCTAGGTGGTCACAAAGCACCAAGCTGATCTCCCTGTGCTATGCAGCTGCTTCCCACTAGCTATCTATTTTACGTTTGGTAGTGTATATATGCCACTCTCTCACTTTGTCACAGCTTACCCTTCCCCCTCCCCATATCTTCAAGTCCATTCTCTAGTAGGTCTGTGTCTTTATTCCCGTCTTACCGCTAGGTTCTTCATGACCTTTTTTTTTTCCTTAGATTCCATACATATGTGTTAGCATACGGTATTTGTTTTTCTCTTTCTGACTTACTTCATTCTGTATGACACTCTAGGTCCATCCATCTCACTACAAATAACTCAATTTTGTTTCTTTTTATGGCTGAGTAATATCCCATTGTATATATGTGCCGCATCTTCTTTATCCATTCATCCGATGATGGACACTTAGGTTGCTTCCATCTCCTGGCTATTGTAAATAGAGCTGCAATGAACATTTTGGCACATGACTCTTTTTGAATTATGGTTTTCTCAGGGTATATGCCCAGTAGTGGGATTGCTGGGTCGTATGGTAGTTCTATTTGTATAAAACTGAGAAATTTTGATTGAATCATTCAAATTAAAATTGTTTAAAATAATATTAAATATGTTAATATGTGTAACGTTTTTATAGAAACTCAAAAAAAAAAATAGTGAAAGGGGTGGTATTGTTTTACATTTTTGCAAAATCCCCCTCTCTCTCTGTCTCTGCCCCCTTTCTACCACTACCAGCATCAAATGTATGGTCTTACCCAAGCTGAAAAACAAAACAAAACAAAACTTCCTACTTAAACTATCTCCTCCTTCTCTGGAGTCAAACTTCTTGAAAAATTTCCCACTCCCTCTACTGCCCCTACTTTTTATTATTTTAATTATCAAAGTAATATACAGTGCATTCTCATTTCAAAACAAATCCAAGCAATATAGATAAACCACCATCCACAATCCCAATCTCTTCCCCAGAGGTAATGACCACTGTTACTCTAAAAAATACCCTGAACCCATTCTGTAAACTGAATATTACACTGAACTTTTTTTTTTTTTTTTTGCGGTACACGGGCCTCTCACTGTTGTGGCCTCTCCCATTGCGGAGCTCCGGACGCTCAGGCTCAGCAGCCATGGCTCACGGGCCTAGCTGCTCCGCGGCATGTGGGATCTTCCTGGACCGGAGCACAAACCCGTGTCCCCTGCATCGGCAGGCGGACTCTCAACGACTGCGCCACCAGGGAAGTCCCACACTGAACTTTTTATTTTCTCATGATTTTCCCTCTCCAAACAGACCAAAAAAAAAAAAAAAAAATCTGAGAGTTCTGTTTAGATTCCAATTCTTTTGGTGATCCAAGTTATGGATCAAAGAGGAGATAACATGAAGTGACATTCCTATACAAAGCAAGTGCTAAACAAAATGTTAAAACCATGTTGATTTTATGGCAACAAAACATAGTAAGAATAATGAGATTTACGACTATGTCTTGTATGTAAAATCCTTACATTTCATTACCTAAATGCAGATGAATGCTGATTATATTTGTATCATTCTGATGTAGATAATAGTGTCTTTAGAGTTTATAAAACTTTTTCACCTATATAATCACTTTAAAATTTTACAACCCATGAGATTAACAGAGATTATCTTTAACATTTTATAAGTAAGAAAGCCAAAGTTCTGAGACAAAAAACTACTTGTTCAAAATTACATAGCTAGAAAGATGCACACCAGAAACCACAGACAGAACTTGTATTTTTGGACTCAAATCAAATCCCAATCCTTTATATCATATTGAACAATACATCAAAAATTGTCACAATATAAAAATATTAAGTTCTTGATCATTTTTACAGCTAATTTGGAAGAAATTACTTCTACTTCTCAAGTTGAACAGAAAACATAAAATGCGTTGAATAACTTCTGAATGCAAAAAAGAATAAATTATTTTTGCTTCTTTATTATATAATATAATCCCTTAGGAATCTTACATCTTACTTAAAATAACAATTAAAATTTAATAAAACCTACATCAACATGTAAATGTATTATAAAATTAGAAAAATAACTTCTTAAATCCTTAATTAGGCATTGCCATTAACAAAAGACCTAAGACTCCTAATTAAGGATGACGCAACAGCTCCAGAAAAGACCACCACACATACATAATTCATCAATGCTGCCCTCATATTTCAGTGTCACCACTGAAATTTCTGCAAGGGACACATGGAGTCGCATTAAATTTCACAATCAGAATTTTAAATTATTTAAATTATTAGAAAATAATAAACCTACTTATACAAATGACAAATCATTTAATTCATCAATAATCTTGCTGAAACACTTTCCAAGTCCCTATTTTTTCCTACTCCCAGGCAACTCCATAGGAGTCCAACACATTTAAAAGATTTATTATGACACACTACATTGGATTATTTAAAAATGGAATGTAAACTACTTCTTATTAAGGGCTCTGAATCTTAGTTAACTCCATTTCATAAACAACAACATAGGAAATTTTTTAAACTATGACTAAGCTGATCTTTATAACACACCTTGACATTTTAAAACTATGGACGAGGTAACTGATTTTTCTTCACATTTTACTCTTCCTAAATATAAAAGATATATACTTTCTCTCAGTACATCCTCATCAGAAAACCAAAAACCCATAGTGAGATATTTCAGAACTCAAGTTAGTCTAAATAGAACTTCAAAGCTGCATTACTGAGAAATATTTGAGGATTTCTCTTACCTCTGTTTCTGTACAATGTGAATATTCCAATTTACCTGTAATGAAAATACAAAAAGTTACTTTCAGAGGATTTTGGTTTTTTTATCATTGACAAAAAATATCTGAGCTATTCTGACTATGGCTTCATTATATCTATGAAAATTTATACAAAATAAAGGTGTTAGAATGACCAAATTTCTGGAAGGTCCTGCTTAAGGATTTAAGTTTAAAAATACCCATAAAAGAATAATAAAGAAAAAGATGGGAAGAACATGCTTAACTGTAATAAGATATAAAACATACACACATATTTAATACATATATAAATTAATGAAAGTAAAATAAAAATATATTTTCTTGCTTTCTTTTTAAAATAACTTAAAATACTTTAAAGGCCTTTAAAAAGTACCATTTAAAATACTTTTAAATACCTTAAAAAAATCTTTAAAAGACTCTTGGGCTCTTCCCTAAATATATTTCCAGTTTAAAGTTACACTGATTGTTTCAATTAACGCAGAAATGTTTCAAACTCCTATTTAATATACGATGGTTATTTTTCTTTAATACATGAATAGACACAACCATATAATTAATTTAGTAATTCTTCCAGTAGAGGATCATCTATAGAATAACCAGACTGAACAATATTTGGCTGCACCAACGTTAACACTTTCTCGTCATCACTGAGACATAATACCAAAGAACATGTACAGTTACATATTTCTGTCAATTCGGGTGATTAAAACATACTTTCAAAATAAAAAGACTGCTATTTTTATTTTATTTATTTATTTTTTTTCCCTGTACGCGGGCCTCTCACTGTTGTGGCCTCTCCCGCTGCAGAGCACAGGCTCTGGATGGGCAGGCTCAGCGGCCATGGTTCACGGGCCCAGCCGCTCCACGGCATGTGGGATCTTCCGGGACCAGGGCACGAACCTGTGTCCCCTGCATCAGCAGGCGGACTCTCAACCACTGCGCCACCAGGGAAGCCCAAGACTGCTATTTTTAAAGGAGAATCACTTATTAAGTAGCTTTAACAAAAAGAATACATAATTTCTCCAGTCTACATTTCTTAAATTTCATTGTCCTAAGTTCAAATACATATTTATCTCTACCTCTTTCCCTCCAACCAAAACTATCTTTCCTCCTAGCTAACTCCTTCTCCCAACAACTAATGGGTTGCTCCATTTTTTTTAATGATTAATGAGAATTTATATACCTTAGAGTCTATGATGATACCACCAAAAAAAAACATAAATAATGTTTTTATATGCCTCCTAACTCTTAAGATGAAAAATAAAGTTGAAACCCACATTTCTGTTGACCTAATGATACTAATGTGAAATACTGGCTGAAATTGAGACCAGAAAATAAGGAAACTTGGGTTCTGTGAATTAAAAATGATATATAATCAATAAATAATTTTAAATTATATGAAGACACAGATAAAATGGGTTTAATATATATGTGTATATACTAGAGTTTGATAAATATATAACTGTTATATATTTAGTGTTATATAAAATTATATATTATAGTTACATTTTTCATGTTATATATTATCTTTTATTTATTTATATATGACTGCTCAGAACATTAGTGCTTTTGGTAGATTAATTATACTTCACGCCTATAGAAATGGTAATTAATTTAACATAGGAAAGTACTGTGGACAGGAATAGCTCACAGAAGGGCACAGAATACCTCTCAGCAAATATTTACTGAGTGTCTACTCTGTAAAGGAGGAAGAGGGAGGGAGAAATACAGTATTAAGACAAGTCATAACAGAGAGTAACCTCTTTGAGGGTACATGGATACACATCTTCGGTATGATACATTCTCAGGGTAAAGAGAATTACAAAGAAAAACAATTTTATGTAGTAGGTTTGTTGTTGGTAATAGCGTTGGTGAAAAATTCTGAAACTATTTTGTATGTACTGTATCACTGAGCAAACTAGTAAATACAGTGATATTGTTGGGAATCAGCAACAGAGGGAAAAGAATATACACCTAACACGTGGGAAGCAGAGAAGAGCCCTGCAGTGGCGAACTGGACCAAGAGGTATTATACAACTTCAGAAAACCATCTATTTCCTAGCTCTGCCCTCCAAAAGAGGGAGAAGCAAGAGCACCCCAGTTTGCAAGAGCATTCCTAGCCCATTCCCACTCAAAGGAACCAGGACTCTGGGAAATTGGCAGAAATCAGGGTTGGGACAGGTAAATTATTAGATAAGCTTCATTACTTTGCACTAGAAAGTAATGAAGTGCTCAAAGAATGACAGAGGTACAAAGTCCTGTAAGATTTTTTCAGTGACCTCTACTATAAAACTGAAAATGCTTTCCTGTAAGAGTACCAGAATTTTTGTGAGAACACACACTGCTTTCCGTTATTCAATCTGAACTGGTAAGTCACACAAATATGAAAAGGTGGTTAGGGACTTCCCTGGTGGTGTAGTAGTTAAGAATCAGCCTGCCAATGCAGGGGACACAGGTTCGAACCCTGGTCTGGGAAGATCCCACATGCCGGGGAGCAACTAAGCCCGCGAGCCACAAATACTGAAGCCTGCGTGCCTAGAGCCTATGCTCCGCAACAAGAGAAGCCACCGCAATGAGAAACCCGCGCACCGCAACGAAGAGTAGCCCCCGCTCAACCCAACTATTGAAAGCCCGTGTGCAGCAGCAAAGACCCAACACAGCCAAAAATAAATTAAATAAATAAATAAATAAGAAAAGGTGGTTAAGTATGAAGTGCCTGACCACCTGCACTACTCTGCCATCCAAATCCCTGCTCAGACTCTGACCCAGGAATCAGAAAATCCCAATTACATGACAGCAGAGCTTCAAGGAATCCTGGAAATGATCTTTCCCAATCCACTCATCCATAAATGGGTAATCTGAGCCTGAGGAGCCAAACATGCACAAAATGACAGAGCGTAGTGAAGCCTCCAAGGCTCCGACCCCCGCAAAAGTATCAGTGTGCTTTTGTTACCCTGCTCCTCCATTCCCACTTGCAGGGCCCAGCATCCCAGCTACCTACCACTGCTGACATTGTTTCTGGGGAAAGGCACCCCCGATTTAACAGTTGGAAACTTCCAGTACAGCACCTAGGATTTTCATGTGACACCTTTGAGCCTTTCTTCAAAGGCTGGCCACCTCTGTTTACAGAACCAGACCTAAGGAATCTCTCTAAAACCTACAATCTTATGACTTCACTTTCAACAATCCCATGACTTCACTTTCAACAATCCCAGTAACCTAAGCTGATGGTAGGCCTAAGCAAGGTTTGAGATTATTAAATGCAGTAAATTAGTTCTTTCAATTAAAGTAACAACTTTACTGATTTATTGATTCTATTAATTTTTATTAGGTTAAATTTAATTAGAAGGCTAGATTAACTATGTGATGATACAAAATAAAATCAAATATCTGAAATAGTACTTAAACATTAAGTTTCAAAATATTTTAACATTATCAAAGTACTTACACACTAGGAAGAGGGATGATTTGCATAGCAAGCCAAAAATTCAGTTCAGTATTTCTCAAAAGGAAAGAGCATCTTAACAATGCTGCAAGAAACAAGGCTGGGGTTTAGACCCTTCTTTTTAACTAATTCTGAAATATTTGATGCTCTTAAGATTTACTAGACAAGTTCCCTCATGTCCCAGTAAACAGAAAAACTAATGTCTTCCTATAAATTAACATAGAATGGCTTTAAAAAACCACATTAGTCCTAGTATGAAATGTCTGTCATAAAGAACTCATCACCTAAGAAACACTGTCATCTTTAGCAGACATTTTAAATCTCAAATATTGATAATCAGATAATCCCACTCAGCAGGCCTGCTCAATAAGGTACCAGAGGGAACACATCCCACCCAGTAGGCCACTCAGAGCCCTGCTGTTCACACAGCACTTTCTGAAACGGCCTCACCTCAATGGAATCACAAATTTTGATGAACCACACAACTATCTCGTGGAAATTAAGGCACAGTTTCAAAAAAATTCACAGATGTTCACAGAGGTGAATAACAGTTTTAAATTAAGGTAGTACTCCAGTCTTCGGGGTAGAAACCTCAGCATATGGCTGAATTATCACACAGTCACATATCAATATGATTCAAATTAGCTGAATACACAAAAGGCAAACTATGCCTGCCAAAAAGACACAGAATCCCGGTAACTTTTAGGATGAATAAATGGCTCTGAGAATTACTCTACAATTTTTTTCCTCTGTGACCAAATTCTGGGCAGTATCTAGGTCTATCTGTTCTTTTTCATGGTGAAGCAAAGCAGTATCAATAGGTACACCTGCCTTCTCGCCAGCTCACTCCTATCCCCCTCGTTCCTTCAATAAATATTTACTGAATTCCTACTAAATACTACTGGTAACACTGATGATAAAGCAGCAAACAAGTCAGGCATGGTGCTTGCCCCATAGGGCTTACATGTTAGTGAACAGAGACCAAAGAAGGCAATCAAATAAAATAATTACAACTGGTTATCAATGCCATTAAGGACAGAAAAGGGAGAGAAAGAAAACAGCAGGAAAGACTCCTTGAGAAGATGACATTTAAATAGAGATCTTGAAGTGGGGTAGCAACTCACTGCAGGGTTGGGGAAGCCGCTGCTCTGTCTGGAACGAGGTAGCAGCTGTGGGAGGGCCCTGGAAGCTTCTGCAAGGACAGGCGGGGGCAGATCACATGGGCCTTGAAAGACAGTACAGGGAGTTTCAATCTGAGGTGAAGTACAATGGGAAGCTCATGGAAGATGCTAGGAAGAGCGTGAGCTGGTGCGAGATAGGTTTCCAGGTCAGTCATGCCATATGAAGAAAGCAGCAGAGAGGATCCAAGTGAAAGCCTGCGGTCAGTGAGGAGGCCACTGTCACTGTCTTGGGGAGCAACGGGGCTGCCAGCCTGGTGGTGGCAGCATCCAGGAAGAAAAGCAGCGGATGCAAGGTATGAATCAGGAGCAGAACGCACAGAACCTGCTGATGGGCTAATCACGGGTGGAGTAGGGGAAGAAGGAAAGAAGGATGCCCTGACCATGCTCCATTTTTCCAAGGAAAGTATTCTCAACGACTTGATCAAAACTGATCAACAACAGCACTAGTTTAAGAACTCAAATATTTTATAAGAGAGAAGTAGTAGGCTTTTTGGACAGTTTTTATATTAATACTAGAAAAAAAAAGAGAATAGTTTTGAACAGTTAACAGGCTAAAATTTAGCAATAAAATAATTCCTGCAGCCTAACCAAGCCTGGATTTCTGAAACACCATGGCCACTGAGGGCTTAGAATCCATGATCAGCATATACTTTAGTTTGCTGGGGGGGGGGGGTTTGTTTGTTTGTTTGTTTTTAGGCCGCGCCATGCAGCATGTGGGATATTAGTTTCCCGACCAGGGATCGAACCATGCTCCCTACACTGGGAGCACAGAGCCTTAACCACTGGACCGCCAGGGAAGTCCCTAGTTTGCTGTTTCTGTATCAAAAGTAAGGACAGGGAAACTCTGTAATCAGCTTATACCCAGCTCCCCCATAAAATCATTTTTTCCAAGTTACATTTTTAATGAGGAAAAAAAAGCTATACATTTGACACAAGAAACAGCTACATAGAGGATACTTTTATTTTGACTGTTAAATTATAAAATAATTATCCTCTATGTCAAACAAATTCACTAGTTATATAAATGCTCAAAGATTAACAGGAACTTAGAATGTAGAAATGGGAGAAAACTAGTATACTCTCTGACCAGCTAAAGAGTTTCATTAAGTTTCTCTTCTTGTCCTGGCTGTCAGGAAGAATGAAATAAAATTTAACCTTCCACCACCATAATGTCCCTGTGCTAATATATTTCTTCACAACTGCTGATGTTGAAGCAGTTGAGTATCTAAGTAAGCTTTCTCTTGGTTGCCTTGGTAAGACCATCTGGTACAATAAGTATCAAGAAAAAGCCTTTAGATTTTGACAGGCCTAGGTTCAAATCATCCTTCCATCACTTAATAATTGTGTGATGCGACTTTAAAATAAGATACTTCCCAGAGTTTTAAGCTTTCTCATCTACAAAAAAAAGTGGGATAATTCCAACCTCATGAGGCCAATACGAAAATTAAATGAAATAAAAAATGTTTTGAAGCGCTCTGCATAATGCCTACAGTAGGGGCTCAGCAACTGGTGGGCTTATCATCACAACCCTGTGGAAAGAAGGGTGATGTGGACACATGAAAATAAAGTCCTAAGTAAAACCGGCAGCATGAATTAACAGAAAGATCTTAGTATTCTTCAAAACTCTTGTGATAAAATGTTCTATAGAGAAACTGAATACAAATTTTTATGTTTACCAGATTACAACCATGTAAAAGAGGTATAGACTTTGAAATACAAAAAGTAGCTAAGTCATATGATGGATTGTTGTAAAATTCAGCTCATTTTTATACCTGCTCACTAAGATCTTTAAAAGCCACTACCTTTTACTCTACACCTCTCTCCAGAGCTTCCTAACACACACACTCTCCTCTCCTCATGTGATGGTATCTGGGTGGGGGCGGCGGGGGCGGGGGGGAGACAACATCAGCAGAGGCTCAGGCCAGGGTAGTGGGAAGGGGGGTTTCATCAGTTATTACTCAAAAGTGAAATAAGAAAGTCTGGAATGGCCATATCTATCATCAACCCATAAAGAGACTACATAAGCCAAATAATGACACCCCCGCCCCCAAAGATGTCCACATCCTCATCCTCAGACTCTGTGAATACATTACTTTAACGGCAAAGTGATTTGCAGCTGTGGTTAGGGGTCTTGAGGTGGGGAAGAGTACCCTGGATTATCCAGGTGGGACCAATGCGATCACAAGGGGCCTTACAAGAGATCCAGAGAAGGAGCGGTGGTGATGGAAGCAGAGGCTGGAGTGACATGATTGCAGGAAGGGGGACACAAAGCCAAGGAATGTGGAAAGCCTCTCTAGAGGCTGGAAAAGGCAAGGAACAGATTTTCCCCTGGAGGCTCCTGAAGGAATACAGCCCTGCCAACAGCTCAATTTTAGCCCATAGGACCCATTTTCAGACTTCTGACTGACAAAACTGTAGGATAATAATTTTGTATTGTTTTAAGCCACAAAATTATTGGTGATTTGTTACAGAAAACAAATATACAGACCATTAAAAAGTCAAAGCAATATGACGCCCTCTCACCATCCCAAACATGACCTTCAGGCCACCCTGTATACTGGCTAATCCCATAGAGAATGACCCACAGGGCACAGGACAACAGAGCACAGTGGTTAAGAGCAAGGACTCCGGGCCAGACTTTGGGGGTTTGAATCCCAGGTGGGCTGTTGGCTGTACTTAAGGCCTCTACACTTCACATCCCATTTGTAAGGTGGAGGTTAATAACAGTACCTATCACAGGGTTGTTGTGAGGAGCAAAAGTAATAATCAAAGTAAACTGCTTAGCCTGTCACCTGTCACACGATAAGTACTTGATAAAACATTAGCTCTATTACCACTTAAGTCTTTGAAGCATTCTCTCCAGGGAGAAAATAAGTCAAAAAGACTTTCCTCTCCCAAACCCAAAAAGCTGTGGTCCACAGACCGCTTGACCCCTCAGATATGGAGGTATAATTGACAGACCCACACCCATGCCCTGGCCTGTAAGGAGGAAGCCCGCCATGCCGTCTGTCCACCTTGAGTCCCCTGCACCTGTACGTGCTGCATCAGCCACAGGAGAAGACATGGGGCTCACGGCCCTCACCCCACTCTCCTCTGTCCTCCCCTCACCATCTTCTCTCCTCCCTGTCCCGTCCAGGGCATGTAGTGCTCATCGTCCACTGCCTGTGCACAGGCAGAGAGTCTTATCTTACCTCTCAAGTTCTCCTTCCAAAACTGACAGTACTAAGAATGATTCCGGTTATTATAATTTTTCATCTCCCTACCCTGAATAACTCTGGTTGAAAGCTTCATTCAGATGGACTGACAATTATTTTCACAAGGCCCCAATCTTAAAGGAAATGCTATGATCAATGGAACTATTCTGAACACCTCTGCCAGAAACATATTAAAGACAAAAGGCATCCATCCAAAATTTCCTAGACATTTCTAGATATCCATGTCATTCAAACCACCCCCACAATGCTCTTTTAAATTCTAAGAAAATAAATTATTGTTAATGAAATATTAATACTTCAAATTAATCCACACTTGCTTTATATGGATCAAACATATTCTACCTGCTGGTGTGAAGCCCAGACCTGAGAAGCACTGCTGTAAAACCTTCATTTTTACAGCTGGGGAAGCTCAAGCTCTGAAGAATAAAATGACTCAGGGAAGGTCAAAGAACTGGGACCAGTCACCCAGCCCAGTAAGGGAGAGACTACGAAGCAACGAGTGCCCAGAAGTGAAGCACGGGTTGGCACTAGGGGGCAAAGTTCAAGAATAAGTGGCATGGACATATATACACTACCAAACATAAAATAGATAGCTAGTGGGAAGCAGCCACATAGCACAGGGAGATCAGCTCCGCACTTTGTAACCACCTAGAGGGGTGGGATAGGGAGGGTGGGAGGGAGGGAGACGCAAGAGGGAGGAGATATGGGGACATATGTATATGTATAACTGATTCACTTTGTTATAAAGCAGAAACTGACACACCATTGTAAAGCAATTATACTCTAATAAATATGTTAAAAAATAAATAAAATAAAATAAAGAATACTAACAACAAATTTTGCTAAGTACCAGGACTTCCCTGGTGGTCCAGCAGTTAAGACTCCATGCTCCCAATGCAGGGGGCCTGGGTTTGATCCCTGGTCAGGGAACTAGATCACACATACTGCAACTAAGACCTGGCGCAGCCAAATAAATAAATAATTTTTTTTTAAATTTGCTAAGTATCACTTTGGTTTACTCATCCCCTGCTCACAACTAATAAATGTGGGCAGAGAAAAAAAATATGATGTGTTTATGTGAGCTTTATAAGTCCCTTTAATAAGACAAAGGAAACCCCTGAATAATCAGTGTGAACAATACACTTAATCACATTTTGTAGGATTTGGAGCATAATCTTACCATTTTAAGGAAGTATAGAACTTAAAGCCATTATATGTTTCCTTGTATAATCAGCATTGCTCTTACAGATGACTGATTTTTTTTTTTCCTGGCCACGCTGTATGGCTTGTGGGATCTTAGTTCCCGGACCAGGGATTGAACCCGGGCCCTAGGCAGTGAGAGCGAGGAGTCCTAACCACTGGACCGCCAGGGAATTCCCTTCAGATAACTGATTTTGATCCTGACCCTGGTGAGGAACATAACCTTTCATCTGAGTACCACTTATGGACGAAGCATTCATTCATCTCTTCACTCATGGACAACATGTCTATGTGACAGGTTCTCCCCAGAATTTGACTCTCCTTCCTTGAGATCATCTGACCCCATTGGCAGACTCTGCCCCAAGCCAGGCTCTAGAACCTTCAGCGTCAAGTCACCTTTGCCATAAACCTCAAGTTTAACCCAATTCTGAAATGTGGGGGCTTCTGCTTTAACTTTGAGACTCAGACAGTACTTTGCATCCTAGATCCTGTAACTAAATCCTTTATCTCAAAAAAAAAAAAAGGGAAGCAAGCCGTGGCTTGGCTTATTATTGCCAGTTGCCTTCCTAGGGACTACCTAGCCCTTGGACCTAATATCCCCAGCACAGACCACTTGCTGGCCCTTATCTGCAGCCCCTGCCTCCCTTCTGATTCTGCTTGCTCATCCGACGAACCCAGCTGACTGCCTTACAGAGCTAACACCCCTGATTTCTGCCCCTCCTCCACCACCAAACCCTCCCAACCTATTCCATGGCACTAGAGTAATCAAATATAACTGAGCCTGTTCTGAAATGAAAGTCCTAGTAATACATTTTGTTAATTATTAGGTTATTTTTTTCTATTTGGCAACCTTAATTAACTAAACTTTATATCATCTCATAGAATAAACATCATTAAATGTCAAGTATTTTCTACTGAAAAATAATTACTTCAGTTTCAGCATAACTTTTTTCAACAAAACTCAAATACTATCTTTGTTTCATGTAATTTGGCAACACTCAAAGCTTGTATAGCAAAGAGGTTTCCCCTCCTGTGCAGATTCTAGTCGAACAGTAGTGGCTGTCTAGGATGCCACTTTCAGAAGAGTTCTGAGGGCAGCTATGGGGTGGGAGGAGCCCGTGACCATTTAGTAATGTTTCCATGGCACAGAGGGATGGGCAGTGCAGAGGCCACATTTCTAACACTCCTGTGTTGGATGCGATGATGGAAGTTGTGGTCCTTTTCATGTACAGTGTGGATTTGGGTTAAAAAAATTTCCCTAGTGATATTAATCCAAACATTAGTTGCCTGAATTTCATGAGACCTCAAAAATACACTGAGATCACAGCACTTTATCACTTTTCTTCAAGAACAAGTAGAACTTGGAGGGGAATTCCCCAAGCCAAATCATAAAAAGAAGATGACTAGGGAGTGTCAATCCCAAATGTTCTCATATTTCCTATCAATTGAAAAAAATCTGGCTGTCATGCATTTCATACCCTGTGTATTCTCCTAAGAATCTCCTCTCCACTGTGGCCTCTGATCATGTACGAGACCATCCTAGCCAAGAGGAACCCTGCCAGAGAGGTATCTCAGGTACTTCTTCTATCCCCAGACTGAAGCTCCTTTAGATACAGCACCATAACTGCCATCTATATCCATTTGCCCGAATATGTTACTTATCCTCTATCAAGATTGGGTATACCTGATTTAAACTATAAAAACTACCTAGGCACACATTTTTAGCTATTTAACCTTTAGTATATATATATATAGTGTGTGTGTGTGTGTGTGTGTATATATATATATATATATGTATTATACCTATGAGTAAAATATAGGGTTGGCCAAAAAGTTCGTTCAGGTTTTTAACCAACCCAATACTAAGTTCTTTAAATGCAAATGGAATCAAAATGACTATTAACTGCCAAAGGAGGTCAGAGTTAGGGATCAAGTATCATTAGAAATTTTTTTTACAAATTTTAATCATTTAATCATTCCCCACCAATAAAATTTAATTTTATACACATCAGAAAAAAGAGTAACCAAATGTTTCATCTAAGCTATGTCTTATCTTACAGTTCTCAAATGAAATTGGTTTCAACAGTTTAGGGGAAAAAGTTATATTTACATTCATTTTATTATTAATGTAAGTAAGCCCCCCAAAACTCCCAAGGATTTAAAGAGGCTAAATTAAATTATGAGTAAGTGAATATCAAACAAGTTAGAAAGTGATAAAGTAAAAGAAAGTTAAATTCAAGAATACTATATGATTTTTTAAATTTAAAACTAGTATAAGTGGTGGTCAAACACTAACTTTCCCTCACATTTTTTTTAACATCTTTATTGCAGTATAATTGCTTTACAATGGTGTGTTAGTTTCTGCTTTATAACAAAGTGAATCAGCTATACATATATCCCCATACCTCCTCCCTCTTGTGTCTTCCTCCCACCCTCTCTATCCCACCCCTCTAGGTGGTCACAAAGCACTGAGCTGATCTCCCTGTGCTATGCGGTTGCTTCCCACTAGCTATCTATTTTACGTTTGGTAGTATATATAAGTCCATGCCACTCTCTCACTTCGTCCCAGCTTACTCTTCCCCCTCTCTGTGTCCTCAAGTCCATTCTCTACGTCTGTGCCTTTATTCCTGTCCTGCCCCTAGGTTCTTCATAACCTTTTTTATTTTTTTAAGATTCCATATATACGTGTTAGCATACGGTATTTGTTTTTCTCTTTCTGCCTTTCTTCACTCTGTATGAGAGACTCTAGGTCCATCCACCTCATTACAAATAATTCAATTACGTTTCTTTTTATGGCTGAGTAATATTCCATTGTATATATGTGCCACATCTTCTTTATCCATTCATCTGTCAATGGACACTTAGGTTGCTTCCATGTCCTGGCTACTGTAAACAGAGCTGCAATGAACATTATGGTAAATGACTCTTTTTGAATTATGGTTTTCTCAGGGCATATGCCCAGTAATGGAATTGCTGGGTCATATGGTAGTTCTATTTTCAGTTTTTTAAGGAACCTCTATACTCTTCTCCATAGTGGCTGTATCAATTTACATTCCCACCAACAGCGCAAGAAGGTTCCCTTTTTTCCACACCCTCTCCAGCATTTATTGTTTGTAGATTTTTTGATGATGGCCATTCTGACTGGTGTGAGGTGATACCTCATTGTAGTTTGATTTGCATTTCTCTAATGATTAGTGATGTAGAGCATCCTTTTATGTGTTTGTTGGCAATCTGTATATCTTCTTTGGAGAAATGTCTACTTAGGTCTTCTGCCCATTTTTGGATTGAGTTGTTTGTTTTTTTGATATTCAGCTGCATGAGCTGCTGGAAAATTCTGGAGATTAATCCTTTGTCAGTTGCTTCATTTGCAAATATTTTCTCCCATTCTGAGGGTTATCTTTTCGTCTTGTTTATGGTTTCCTTTGCTGTGCAAAAGCTTTGAAGTTTCATTAGGTCCCATTTGTTTATTTTTGTTTTTATTTCCATTTCTCTAGGAGGTGGGTCAAAAACGATCTTGCTGTGACTTATGTCATAGAGTGTTTTGCCTATGTTTTCCTCTAAGAGTTTGATAGTGTCTGGCCTTACATTTAGGTCTTTAATCCATTTTGAGTTTATTTTTGTGTACGCTGTTAGGGAGTGTTCTAATTTCATTCTTTTACATGTAGCAGTCCAGTTTTCCCAGCACCACTTATTGAAGAGGCTGTCTTTTCTCCATTGTATATTCTTGCCTCCTTTATCAAAAATAAGGTGACCATATATGCATGGGTTTATCTCTGGGCTTTCTATCCTGTTCCACTGATCTATATTTGTTTTTCTGCCAGTACCATACTGTCTTGATTACTGTAGCTTTGTAGTACAGTCTGAAGTCAGGGAGTCTGATTACTCCAGCTCCGTTTTTCTTTCTCAAGATTGTTTTGGCTATTCAGGGTCTTTTGTGTTTCCATACAAATTATGAAATTTTTTGTTCTAGTTCTGTGAAAAATCCCATTGGTAGTTTGATAGGGATTGCACTGAATCTGTAGATTGCTTTGGGTAGTAGAGTCATTTTCACAATGTTGATTCTTCCAATCCAAGAACATGGTATATCTATCCATCTGTTTGTATCATCTTTAATTTCTTTCATCAGTGTCTTACAGTTTTCTGCATACAGGTCTTTCGTCTCTTTAAGTAGGTTTATTCCTAGGTATTTTATTCTTTTTGTTGCAATGGTAAATGGAAGTGCTTTCTTAATTTCACTTTCAGATTTTTCATCATTAGTGTATAGGAATGTAAGAGATTTCTGTGCATTAATTTTGTATCCTGATACTTTACCGGATTCATTGATTAGCTCTAGTAGTTTTCTGGTAGCATCTTTAGGATTCTCTATGTATAGTATCATGTCATCTGCAAACAGTTACAGCTTTACTTCTTCTTTTCCAATTTGGATTCCTTTTCTTTCTTTTTTTTCTCTGATTGCTGTGGCTAATACTTCCAAAACTATGTTGAATAATAGTGGTGGGAGTGGGCAACCTTGTCTTTTTCCTGATCTTAGTGGAAATGGTTTCAGTTTTTCACCATTGAGAACAATGTTGGCTGTGGGTCTGTCATATATGGCCTTTATTATGTTGAGGTAAGTTCCCCCTATGCCTACTTTCTGGAGGGTTTTTATCATAAATGCATGTTGAATTTTGTCAAAAGCTTTTTCTGCATCTATTAAGATGATATGGTTTTTATCCTTCAGTGTGTTAATATAGTGTATCACGTTGATTTGCGTATACTGAAGAATCCTTGCATTCCTGGGATAAACCCCACTCGATCATGGCGTATGATCCTTTTAATGTGCTGTTGGATTCTGTTTGCTAGTATTTTGTTGAGGATTTTTGCATCTATATTCATCAGTGATATTGGCCTGTAATTTTCTGTTTTTGTAGTATCTTTGTCTGGTTTTGGTATCAGGGTGATGGTAGTCTCGTAGAATGAGTTTGGGAGTGTTCCTCCCTCTGCTATATTTTGGAAGAGTTTGAGAAGGATGGTGTTAGCTCTTCTCTAAATGTTTGATAGAATTCGCCTGTGAAGCCATCTGGTCCTGGGCTTTTGTTTGGAAGATTTTAATCACAGTCTCAATTTCAGTGCTTCTGATTGGTCTGTGTATATTTTTTTCTTCCTGGTTCAGTCTCAGAAGGTTGTGCTTTTCTAAGAATTTGTCCATTTCTTCCAGGTTGTCCATTTCATTGACATATAGGTGCTTGTAGTAATCTCTCATGATCCTTTGTATTTCTGCAATGTCAGTTGTTACTTTTACTTTTCTAATTCTACTGATTTGAGTCTTCTCCCTTTTTTTCTTGATGAGTCTGGCTAATGGTTTATCAATTTTGTTTATCTTCTCAAAGAGGGGTTCAGTATTGGTGTGATTCATAATATGCCGTAGCCCCCGAATTTTAGTAATGTGGCTGCAAGGACTATAGAGCCTGCGATGGGAGCTTCTACATGTGCTTTGGGTAATCAAATGTGGAGGCCATAGAGGAGTATTTTTACTACAAAGGTTATCATGCAGGTCAGTCATATAAAGACGTTGGATCAGAGTTGCATAGTGGTAAGGCTCAGTATTGAAATACGAGGAAATTCAGAGAGCCCGTGGTGTTTTGTATGTATACTAATGCCACTAGCAGTGGGAGTGATCCAACTAGTGTGTAGAATAAAAAAGTCCTGCAGTAAGGCGTTCTGTTTGGTTACCTCAGCAGGCGATGATAATAAGGGTAGGAACTAGTGTAGCTTCAAATATAATGTAAAATAGCATTAGTTCTGTGGTGGTAAATGTTATGATTAAAAATGTTTGTAATATGATTAGTATTGTCAAGTATAATTTTTTTCGGATTAGTGGTTCTTTGAGTAGGTGAGATTGACTGGCTATTAGTATTACGGGAAGGAGCCATATTGTTAGGACCAGTAATGGTGCGGATAGGGAGTCAGAGAAGAATACTAACGAGAAGTTAAAGCTACTGTCACTGAATTGGTTAAGAAGAAGTAGGCTTGGGCTTCCCAGGTGGCCCAGCGGTTGAAAATCTGCCTGCCAATGCAGGGGACACAGGTTCGAGCCCTGGTCCGGGAAGATCCCACATGCCACAGAGCAACTAAGCCCGTGCACCACAACTACTGAGCCTGCGCTCTAGAGCCTGTGAGCCACAACTACTGGAACCCATGTGCCACAAGTACTGAAGCCCGCGCGCCTATAGCCCATGCTCTGCAACAGAGAAGCCACCAAAATGAGAAGCCCGTGCACCACAACAAAGAGTAGCCCCTGCTCGCCACAACTAGAGAAAGCCCACGCGCAGCAACGAAGACCCAACACAGCCATAAATAAATAAATAAATAAATAAATAAAGTTTTAAAAAAAGAAGTGGGCTTGTGAAACTAATTAGTAGGCTACGGGTTGTGGAGTTAATTCAGATGATGTTGCTTTTTGATAATCAAGTTAGGGGTATTAGTATGACTGGAGGAATAATAAATTTCAGCATTGGAGGAGGTTGAGGTTTTGTACATAATCAGTGCCATAGGTATTTGATACTACTACTAGCAAGGCTAACCCGGGTGCTGCTTCGCAGGCTGTGAACACCAGCAAGATGACTGGTATTATGCTGGCTAAAGTGTGAATTTAGGATTGCTAGGGTCGCCAGGATGAATAGTGATAATATTATGCCTTCTAGACATAGCAGTGAGGATATTAGGTGAGACTAATATATTAGTAATCCTATGAGGCATATAGTAAACACTATAATAATATTTATATGTACTAAAGACACTTGGTAATTATGGGTCTAATCATAATCTAATGAGTCAAAACCACTTGTTTTGTTTTAAACTAAATACCATATTCAGCCCACTCCAGTCCCTTTTGAGTTCACTTGCAGGCCAGGCTAATTGCCAATAATTAAAAGTAAAGCCATGGTGAGTACTGTTTTTAGGTTGTTTGTTTGGGTTGCTCAAGGGAGGGGCAGTAGGAGAGCAATTTCTAGGTCAAAAAGGAGGAATGTGATCGCTACTAGGAAAAATTTTATGGAAAAACGTAGGCAGGCGGATCCTATAGGGTCAAATCCGCATTCGTAAGGGCTTGTTTTTTCTGCGTGTTTAGTTGAGGGAGTCAGAAGGCGATGAGTATGAGTAATGAGGCTAGTGTTGTATTTGTTAATAGGGTCAGTATTAAGTTTATTATTCTTTTTCAGGGTGTACCAAAACTAACTGATTGGAAGTCAGTTGCACTAATTAATACTAAAAGAATTATGAGCCTCATCAATAGATAGATACGAAAAGGAATAGTCATACAACATCTACAAAATGTCAGTATCAAGCAGTGGCTTCAAAGCTGAAGTGATGGTTGGACGTGAAGTGAAATTTTAATTGGCACAGGAAACAAACAATAAGGAAGGTAGATCCAATGATTACATGCAGTCCGTGGAATCCTGTGGCTATGAAGAAAGTTGACCTGTAGACCCCATCTGAGGTCGTAAATGGGGCTTTGTAATACTCTGAGGCTTGTAGGAGTGTAAAATAGATACCAAGAGTAATTGTAATAAAGAGGGCTTGAAGAATACGCTTACGATTTCCTCCCATAAGGCTATGGTGGGCCCAAGTAATAGACACGCCAGAGGCCAATAGCATGGAAGTGTTGAGGAGTGGTACCTCTAAGGGGTTTAGAGGGCAAATGCCTATTGGTGGCCAGCACCCGCCTAACTCAGGGGTAGGGGCGAGGCTTGAGTGATAGAAGGCTCAAAGAAGCTGGTAAAAAAAGGACTTCTGAGACAATAAATAAGATTATTCCATATCGAAGTCCCTTTTGGACAGTTGGTGTGTGGTGGTGCTTTCTCGAATAACATCTCATCATCACTGATGTATTGTTAGAGTGTTAGTTAGTAGGCCTAGTATTAGTAGAATTATTGAGTTGAAGTGGAATCATATGATTAGGCCTGACGTTATGAGAAGGGCTGAAAGGGCTCCTGTAAGGGGTCAAGGACTAGGATTTACTATGTGGTACACATGGATCTGATGGGTCATTATGTGTTGTCATGAAGATATAAGCTTACTAAGAGGGTAAATACATAGCAACGGCGAATTCGAGGATAGTGAGTAGGGTGAGAATAATGAATGTAATGAGAGCTGTGAATGTGCTGATGCTTATTAGCACTAAGGCTGCTTCTCCAATTAGATGTATTAATATTTGACCTGCTGTAATAATGGCCGTTAATCGCACAGCTAGTGCTACCGGTTGGATAAACAGGCTGATAGTTTCGATAATTACTAGCATGGGGATGAGAGGGGCGGGTGTGCCTTGTGGTAGGAAGTGAGCTAACGATGCTTTTGTTTTGTTGCGGAAACCTATAACCATGGTACCGGCTCATAGGGGAATGAATGCCTATTCCCACATTCACTGAGAGCAGCATGGTGGGTGTAAATGAGTGGGGCAGTAGTCCAAGAAGGTTGGTTGACCCAATAAATAGAATGAGTGACATTAGTATTAGTGATCAAGTCTGTCCTTTATGATTATGGATGCTTATTATTTGTTTTGATGTAAGTTGGATTAGTCATTGTTGAAGGGAAATTATGCGATTGTTAACTAGTCATTTTGATGTTGGAAATAAAATACCTGGGAACATAATAATTAAAATGACTATGGGGAGGCCCATTACTATCAGGGTTATGAAAGGGGCAAACAAATTTTTGTTCATTCTGTTTCTCAAGGGGTAGGTTGTTTTTGCACTTTAGTGAGTGTTGACTCTGGGTTGGGTAGTAGATATGCTTTGAGACTTTTAGTTGAAATATAATAAATAGTGTTAGAAATATAGATGAAATGGTAATAAATCATGTTGATATATCTCATTATGGCATACCATTAAGGAGAATCTTAGCTCTTGGTCTTTAACTTAAAAGGTTAACGCTAATCTAGCCTCTTAATGAGAATATAACATAGATGCGATCATTTTTCAAAGTATTTTAGAGGCACTAACTCAAGGACAATTGGCATGAAGCTGTGGTTTGATCCACAAATCTCTGAACACTGTCTGTAATAAAAGCCCCGTTGTGTTGATATTAGGGTTGTTTGATTTAGGCGTCCTGGGATTGCATCTGTTTTTAGGCCCAAGGAAGGTACGGCTCATGAGTGTAATACGTCTTCGGAGGAGATTAGTATTCGGATTGTTATTTCTATGGGCAATACTACTCGGTTATCTACTTCTAGCAGTCGTAGTTCCCCTGGTTTTAGGTCTGATGTTGGGATTATATAGGAGTCAAAATTTAGGTCTTTGTAGTCAGTATATTTATAGCTTCAGTATCATTGGTGACCTATAGTTTTTACAGTAAGAGACAGATTATTAATTTCATCTATTATGTAAAGGATTCAAAATGATGGTAGGGCAATTAAGATCAAGATAATGGCCAGTAAAATAATCCAGATAGTTTCTACTTCCTGTGCATCTATCGTGCTAGTATGTGCTAGCTTAGTTGTTAGTATTAGTGAAATAATATAAAGAACCAGGGAGCTAATTAAGAAGACAATTATTAGTGTGTGGTCATGAAAGTGTAGTAGCTCTTCCATGATGGGTGATGTTGCACCTTGAAAACCTAGTTGAAAGGGATATGCCATAGAGATATGCAAGATTTCCACCTGTGACTTAACTTTGACAAAGTTACATAAAATTTTACTAATATCTCGTTCATGGAGAAAGACACAGCGGTTATGGTGTTGGCTTGAAACTGATAAAAGCGGGTTCGACTCCTTCCTTTCCTGACTACTTTAGATTGAAGTAGGTTGGCTCTTCAAATGTATTATATGGTGGAGGACATCCATTTAGTCACTCTAAATTTGTAGTAGTGAGTTCTACTGTTAGTACTTCTCATTTGGATGAGAATGCTTCTCAGATAATGAAAATTATCAGGATGACTGCTGTTAATGAGATCAATGAGCCTATTGATGAGATAGTATTTCATGTTGTATAGGCATCTGGGTAGTCGGAGTATTGTCGAGGCGTACCAGATAGGCCTAAAAAATGTTATGGGAAGAAAGTTATGTTGACACCCACAAATATGATTACAAAGTGAACTTTTGCTCATGTTGAGTGTATATCCTGAGAATAGTGGAAATCAGTGCACAAATCCTCCTATGATAGCGAAAACAGCTCCCACTGAGAGCACATAAGGAAAGTGTGCGACTACATAGTAGATAACATGAAGGACAATGTCTAATGATCAATTAGCTAGGACAATGCCTGTTAGTCTGCTGACTGTGAAAAGGAAAACAAAACCCAGGGCTCACATCATGGCCGGGGACCACTTAATATTATATCCGTGGAGTGTTGCCAGTCAGCGAAACACTTTCACCCTTGTGGGAATGGTGATAATTATAGTGGCTTATGTAAAATATGCTCGTGTGTCAACGTCTATACCCACTGAGACTATGTGGTAGGCTCATACAATGAACCCTAAGAATCCAATTGATATTATAGCTCAGACTATACCCATGTATCCGGAAGGTTCTTTTCTTCCTGAGTAATAGGTTACAATGTGTGAAATCATCCCAAATCCAGGCAGGATTAAAATATATACTTCAGAGTGTCCAAAGAATCAAAATAGGTGTTGATATAAGATTGGTCTCCTCCTCCCGCAGGGTTGAAAAAGGATGTGTTCAGGTTTCGATCAGTTAGCAATATAGTGATTCCAGCTGCTAGTACAGGTAAGGAGAATAGAAGCAATACTGCTGTGATTAGTACTGATCATACGAATAATGGTGTTTGATACTGGGTTATAGCGGGCAGTTTTATATTGATGATAGTGGTGATAAAATTGATAGATCCGAGAATTGAGGATACACCAGCAAAGTATAGGGGAAAAATAGTAAGGTCAACTGAAGCTCCTGCATGTGCTAAGTTTCTGGCTAAGGATGGGTATACAGTTCAAACTGTACCCACACTGGCTTCAACTATTGATAATGCCAGTAGCAATAAGAAAGGAGGGAGTAGTCAGAAACTCGTATTATTTATATGGGGAAAAGCTATATCGGGTGTTCCAATTATTAGGGGCACTAGCCAATTTCCAAATCCACCAATCATAATGGGTATGACTATGAAGAAAATTATTACAAATGTGTGAGCTGTTACTACTACGTTGTAAATTTGGTCGTCTCCGAGCAGAGTTCCGGGCTGACCTAGTTCAGTATGAATTAATAAGCTTAGGCCAGTGCCTACTATTCTGGCTCAAGCACCAAAGAGTAAGTATAAAGTACCAATATCTTTGTGGTTGGTTGAGAATAATCAGCGGTTTATGAACATAGGTAAAATGGCCGAGTAGGAATTAGACTGTAGATCTAAAGACAGAGGTTAAGTCCTCTTTTTGCCATGTCCCGTGGTGAACTGATCATTTTGAATTGCAAATTCAAAGAAGCAGCTTCAATCCTGCCAGGGCTTCTCCGGGCCTTTTTTTTTTCTCACGGCGGGAGAAGTAGATTGAAGCCAGTTGACTAGCGTATTTAGCTGTTAACTAAAAATTCGTGGGAGATGTATCCCTCCAATCTAGTGAGAATTTAGCTTAATTAAAGTGTTTGATTTGCATTCAGTTGATGTAAGATATAGTCTTGCAATCCTTATTAGGCAGGAATTAAGTAAACTGTACTTGCTTAGGGCTCTGAAGGCCCTTGTTCTGATTTAACCTAAATTCCTATTCTAAGATTGACAGTATTGGTGTGAGAGGTAGAAGTATTGTAGATATTACGATTATGGTTGGTAAAAGGATTGTTTGTTTTGTAGAGTCAAATTGTCATTTTATCTTTAAGTTGTTTGTGGAAGGAAAGATGGTTAATGCTGTAGAGTATGTAAGTCGTATGTAGGAGTACAGGTTAAGTAGTGCTGTGGTGGCTATAAATGTAGGTAAGATAATATTATTGGTTTTTGCTATTTCTTGAATAATCATTCATTTAGGCATAAATCCTAATAGTGGCGGGAGTCCTCCTATTGAGAGAAGGGTGGTCATGGTGAGGGTTGTGATGACAGGTGTTTTGTTTCATGTGTGTAATAGTGATACTGTGGTGGTGGCTGAGCTGTGAATAAATAGTATGAACATAGTGAGGGTTATTATGATATAAATTACTAGGTTTAGGATGGTTATAGTTGGGTTATATAGTAAGATGGCTGTCATTCATCCTATGTGGGCAATTGATGAGTAAGCTATGATTTTTCGGAGTTGTGTTTGCTTTAATCCTCCTCAACCTCTGACTAGAATAGGAAGTATAGACAGAGACAATATTAGGTTTAGATTAATTGATGGTGAGATTTGATAGAGGATTGATAGGGGTGCAAGTTTTTGTCATGTCAATAGAATTAGACCTGCTGTTAATGGGATGCCTTGTGTTACTTCGGGCACTCAAACGTGAAAAGGGGACGATCCTAGTTTTATGGCTAGGGCTACTGTTATTACTGTTGATGCTGTTGGATTGAATAATTTTGTGATAGTCCACTGGCCGGACTATCACAGTTAATGATGACTGCCATTATAAGTAGTGTGGATGTCGTGGCTTGTTTTAGAAAATATTTAGTGGAGGCTTCTATGGCTCATGGGTTAAAGTATTTTATTAAAATAGGGATGATGGCTATTATGTTTATTTCAAATCCAATAGTCAGTGGGAGCTGGTTATTATGATTATAGTTCCTAAAATGACAGTTAATAGGATAATGACAGAGATGATGGGGTTTATTAGTACAGGAAGAATATAATCCAACATTTTCAGGGTATGGGTCCGATAGCTTGTTTAGCTGACCTTACTGTAGAATGTAGTGTAATATGGTAGCACAGAGAATTTTGAATTCTTAAGGGTAGGTTCAATTCCTATAATTCTAGAAACAAGAGGGCTTGAACTTCTATTATTTACTCTATCAAAGTAATTCTTTTGTCAGACATATTTATGTTTGTGGGGGGATGCTTGCCGTTATGAATGGTAGTGATACGTGTCATATGCATAGGGCTAGTGTTAGAGGCAGGAAGCTTTTTCAGAGTAGGTATATTAATTGGTCATATCGGAATCGAGGATAGGATGCTCGAATTCATAGGAAAGATACTGTTAGCAATAATGTTTTAACGGTGAAATTAATTGTGTATAGTTCTGGTGTATATGGGTTGTGGAATGCTCCTAGAAATAGGATTGTTGTGAACATGTTTATTATACTGATGTTGGCGTATTCTGCTAGGAAGAATATGGCAAAGGGGCCTGCTGCATATTCTACATTGAAGCTGGACACAAGTTCAGATTCTCCTTCTGTTAAATCAAAAGGGGCTCGGTTGGTTTCTGCAAGGATGGAAATAAATCATATTATGGCTAGTGATCATGATAGGAAGATTAGCCATAGTTGTTCCTGTGTTGTGGCTAGGGTTGATAGGGTAAAGGACCTGTTTATTAAGAGCACTGATAAGAGGATGATTACCAGTGTTACTTCGTATGAGACTGTGCTACTGCTCGTAGGGTCCCAATTAGTGCATACTTTGAGTTGGAGGCCCATCCAGATCATAGGATGGAGTATATGGCTAGACTTGATATTGCTAGCATGAATAACACTCCTAGATTTGTTGATGAGGGGGTACGGCATGCGTAGGGTGATTCATATTGTTAGGGCTAGAGTTAAGGCTAAGATGGGTGTGATGATAAATATGGAGGTGGAGGATGTGACTGGTTGTAGGGGTTCTTTAGTGAATAGTTTGATTGCATCAGCAATAGGTTGGAGTAGGCCGTGTGGTCCTACAATGTTTGGTCCTTTTCGGAGTTGTATGTAGCCTAGGATTTTTCGTTCTACTAATGTTAAGAATACTACGGCTAGGAGAATAGGAATAATGAGCATTAGGATGTTGATTGTAAACATCTTGTTAGAGAGAGGATTTGAACCACTGGGCATAAAGATTTAAGTTTTATGCAATTACCGGGCTCTGCCACCCTAACTAAACACTGGTCTTGGGTGATTATTTTGTGTTTGCTTATTAAGTTGAGATTAGATCATTAATTGTTTTGAAGACACTTGTTTAAAGTGGGCCTTATTTCTCTTGTCCTTTCATACTGGGAGAAATGCATAATAGACAGAAACCGACCTGGATTACTCAGGTCTGAACTCATCATGTAGGACTATAATTGTTGAACAAACGAACTCTTAATAGCGGTGACACTATTGGGATGTCCTGATCCAACACCAAGGTCGTAAACCCTATTGTCGATATGGACTCTAGAATAGGATTGCGCTGTTATCCCTAGGGTAACTTGTTCCATTAATCTATTTTTTGAATCAATAAGTGATATTATGCTTTGGCTAGTGGGTCTAGGCTTTAACCACTCGGAGGTTTTTTTGTGCTCCAAGGTCACCCCAACCAAAATTGTCAACCCATGTGAAATTTTGTTATTCCTTGGTAGTTTAAGATTATGGTTTTTTGGGCTGATTAACTGAAGCTCCCTAGGGTCTTGTCTTATTTTGTCATCCCCGCCTCTTCACAGGGAGGTCAATTTCACTGATTAAAAGTAAGAGACAGTAAAACCCTCGTGTAGCCATTCACACAAGTCCTTATTTAGAGATCAGATGATTATGCTACCTTTGAATGGTCAGGATACCGCGGCCGTTTACAGTTGTTACTGGCAGGTGGTGCCTCTAATACTGGTTGATGCTGGAGGTGATGTTTTTGGTAAACAGGCGGGGTTTATAATCCATGAGTTCCTTTTACTTTTTTTAACCTTTCCTTGGGTGCACACCTGTGCTGGATTAACAGTGTATTTAATAAATAGTTTAGTGTTGCACTGTATTTATTTACTGTTAATTATCAGTATATTATTAGTTGCAAGGAGAAATACTTCTTGTTACTCATATTAACAGTGTTGCTTCTATAATTTTATAGATTGGTCCAGTAGTAAGACTAGGAGTTGATTTACTTAATATTGGAATTGAGATGGGTTAGTTGTTGAGCTTGAATGCTTTCTTAATTGGTGGCTGCTGTTAAGCCAACTATGGTGTTGCTTGTTTTTACTCTCTAGTTAAGGTTGTACCCATTTCTAAAAAGCTGTACCTTTTTAGACAAACGTTTAAAGATACGTTGAAGCTTATTATGGTTTTTAGTATTATTTAACATTGAACTGAAATTATTTTCCTGGACAACCAGCTATCACCAGGCTCATTAGGCTCGTCACCTCTACTTATAAATCCTCTCACTATTTTGCCACATAGATAAGTTTGTTCTAGTAACTGTTCATAAGTAGCTCATCTGGTTTCGGGTAGTTTAGCTTAAGTTCTCTTTGTTAAGTTGTTGCTAATTAAGTCATTATGCAAAAGGTACAAGGGATAAGCTTTGCTTTTTATTACTTTTAATGTTTCTTTCATCATTCCCTTACGGTACTTTCTCTATAGCGCCATCAACGTCTAAATTTCTATCACTTTAGATGTCCGGTGAATGTTTTATTTGACTAGTTAGTGTTAGTATGGTGGGAAGAGGGTGGGCTAGGCTTAGTTCAAGGCATACATTGGTTATGAAATCTTCTAGGTGTAAATTAGGTGCTTTATTTAAGCTATGCCTTGGTTTATCCAAGCACAATTTCCAGTATGCTTACCTTGTTACGACTTATCTCCTCTCATATAATTGATTAGCATTGTTAATAAACTGTGGCTTTGTCATAGCACTTGAGGAGGGTGACGGGCGGTGTGTGTGTGCTTCATGGCCTTATTTAATTAAGTGCTCTATTCTTAATTTACTACTAAATCCTCCTTTAGTTTTTAGGTTTCATAAAAACTTTCGTATAGATAAAGGGTATTCTTGGTGTATAAAACGTAGCCCATTTCTTCCCACCCCATAGGTTACACCTTGACCTAATGTTTTTATGTGTTATAGTTGGGCTTACTTTTGCTCCTTTTTAGGGTTTGCTGAAGATAGAGGTATATAGACTGGATTAGCAAGGGTTGGTGAGGTTTATCAGGGTTTATCAATCATAGAGAAGGCTCCTCTAGAGGGGTGTGAAGCACCGCCAAGTCCTTTGAGTTTTAAGCTGCTGCTAGTAGTACTCTGGCGAATACTCTAGTTCTTATGATTATCTGGGTTTAGGGCTAAGCACAGTGGGGTATCTAATCCCAGTTTGGGTCTTAGCTATCGTGTAATCAGGATATGTTAAAGTCACTTTCGTAGTTTATTTTTACTTTAATTATGGCTTTTTACAGCTTAATCAAGGTTTAATTTTATTTTGTATAATTCTTTAACACGCTTTACACCATAATTCTATTAATTCAGGTCAATCGTATGACCACGGTGGCTGGCATGAAATTTACCAACCCTTATTAATATGACTTAGTTGAACTTTTGTTTATGGCTTAATTCTTATCACTGCTGTCTCCCGTGGGGGTGTGGTTGAGCAAGGAGTTGTGAGCTGCTGGTACAGCATGCTTGATACCTGCTCCTTTTAATCTTAGTGATTTAGAAGGCATTCTCACCGGAGTGTGGATATTTGCATGTGTAATTCTATTAAAAACTAACAAAAAGGCTGGGACCAAACCTGTATGTTCATGGGGCTAGCGAGCCCATCTAGACATTTTCAGTGCTTTGCTTTAAGTGTTTAAGCTACATTAACTTGTTACATATAGGTGGTGTTTATATGGTTATGTTGTGTGGTTTGTGTCAGATTTAGTATTAAATTTTTGATAAAATGGCTGGCGAATCTAGGGGGATGTCTATATGGGTGGTGAATATCTAAGTAGCTCATTGGTATGATGGAGGGGGGTTTGAGGTTGAGTATATACCTGGAACAAATGTTACATTTGTTCACCAAAAGACATGTTTAATAGTGTTCACAGCAGCATTATTCATAATATCCAATAACTGGATGTCCAAATGCAAGATCCCAAAACTCCAATGTCCATCTAGAGTAGAATGGATAAATTATGGTCTAGTCATACAATGGAATATGACACTAAAATGTGAATGAACAAACTACAACTATATACAACAATGTGGACCAATGTCACAAAGTTCAGAGAAAGAAGTCAGAAATAAGGTAGCCTAATACTGGTTGATTCTATATACTTAAGCTCAAATACAGGCTTAACATATGGCATTAGAAGTCATGATGGTGGTGACTCGGGGTGGTTGGTGACTAAAAAGGTGCACAGGCAGACCTTCTGGGATGGTAGTAATGTTCTGTTCCTTGATCTGTGTCCTGCTAATGTGAGTGTACTCACATTGTGAAAAGTCATCATTTATGATTTATGCACTTTTCTGTTAGTTACATTTTAATTAAAATTTGCTTTAAAAATGAAGACAAAATAGAGACATTCCCAGACTAACAAAAACAGTGAATTCAACAGCGGCAGACCTGCACTAAAGTAAATACTAAAGGGAGCTCTTCAGGCAGGAAGAAAATAATCCCAGAAGAAAGTATAGTAATGTAGGAACAAACAAACAGCACGGAAAGAGCAAATATTTGGAAAAATCCACATGAATATTAAACTGTACAAAAATATTATCTTATATTTAAAATCTATGATGAACTAAAATACATGTCAACAATAATAAAAAAGCAAAAGGAGATAAATGGAGTGACGGTGTTCTAAGATCTCTGCATTGTCCAGAGAGTAATATAACTAGTAATTTATATGAAACTTTAATAAAAAGTCAATAATCTGGGATTTCTCTGGTGGTCCAGTGGTTGAGAATCCGCCTTCCAATGCAGGGGGCGCACTTTTCTTTCTTTCTTTTTTTTTTTTTTTTTGCGGTACACAGCCTCTCACTGTTGTGGCCTCTCCTGTTGCGGAGCACAGTCTCCGGACGTGCAGGCTCAGCAGCCATGGCTCACGGGCCCAGCCACTCCACGGCATGTGGGATCTTCCCGGACCGGGGCACGAACCTGCGTCCCCTGCATCAGCAGGCGGACTCTCAACCACTGTGCCACCAGGGAAGCCCCAGGGGGTGCACTTTGATCCCTGGTCAGGGATCTAAGATCCCACATGCCGCGGGGCAACTAAGCCCGCACGCCACAACTAAAGAGCCTGCAGGCCGCAACTAAGACCCGACGCAGGCAAAAATAAATAACTAAATATATATATTTTTAAAGTCAATAATCCATGTTGTAAAGCAACTATGAAAAAGAACAGTAAAGGAATATACAATAAGCAAGCTAATGAAGGAAGAAATTTCAACAATTAAAAAATAATCAAAAAGAAGATAAGGGATAGAAAGTTAATACAGAACTGGTGGGACAAATGGAAAGAGTAAGATAATGTGCTTTTAAATTACTGATTTTAAAAATCAGTAATCACATTAAGTGTAAATAAAATAAATAATCCAATTTAAAAGTACATATTGCTATATTAGATAAAAAACAAATCCAAACGATATCCTCCTCGTAAAAGACACACCTTAAATGTAAAAATATAAAAAAACTGATAGTGAAATTATGAAAAGGAATACACCATGCAAACATTAGTCAAAGAAAGCTGATGTAACTTTACAAACGTAACTATAGCCACATTGACAAAAAGGTCAATCCACCAAGACGTTATCACAACTCTAAATTTGTATGCATCTAAAAATATAGTCTCAATATAAACAAAAATTGACAGAATAACCCATGGATCAAAGAAGAAACGACAATGGAAATCAGAAAGATACCTGAATTTAGTGATAATAAAAATGTGATGATATATCAAAACTTCTAGGAGAGTGACATCAGAAATATAGCAGAGTGAAAAACTTCTATTCATCAAAACACACCATTAGGGCTTCCCTGGTGGCGCAGTGGTTGAGAATCCGCCTGCCAGTGCAGGGGACATGGGTTCGAGCCCTGGTCCGGGAAGATCCCACATGCCACAGAGCAGTTAAGCCCGTGCGCCACAACTACTGAGCCTGCGCTCTAGAGGCTGCAAGCCACAACTAATGAAGCCCACACGCCTAGAGCCCGTGCACCGCAACGAAGAGTAGCCCCCACTCGCAGCAACTAGAGAAAGCCCGTGCGCAGCAACGAAGACCCAACGCAGCCAAAAATAAATAAATTAATTAATTAATTAAAAAAAAACACACCATTAACAACGTGAAAAGGAAAGCCACAGAGTTGGAGAAGATAACTGCAATACACACAGCTGGCCAATGGTTCGTATCCAGAGTACACAAAAATCAGAACATGTAAAAATAAGGAGAGAGAAAAAACAACAGAAGTAGAGTTGCAGTTACCAGGGGCTGGGGAAGGGGAAAACCAGCAGTTACTGCTTAACGGTTACAGTTTCAGTTTGTGGTGGTGAAAAATTTTGGAAATATATAGTGGTGATGGTTGTACAACACTGTGAATGTAATTAATGCCATTAAATTAAACGGTTAAAATGGTAATTTTTATGTTATATATCTTATAAGAAAAACACCTAATAGAAAAATGGTCAAAAGACCTGAACAGAAACTTCACAAAAGGCCAATAAACATATGAAAAGGCACTCAACCTGATTAGCCATCAGATAAACACAACTTAAAACCATTAGGAGATATGTACTATTCAAACAGCTAAACTTCTTATTTTTTAATAACATTTCCAAGTATTAGAGTGGATGTGGAGCAGCAGATACACTGCTAGTAAGAAAGGTAAACTGAAACCAGCACTTTGTAAAACTGCTTGGCAATATCTACTAAAACTCAAGAGACACACATGCAACAATCCAGCAAGTCTACTAGATATATACCTAACAGAAGTACATATATATATTCAGAAGTGTCCATAGCAATGTCATTTGAAATAACTAAAAACTTCAAACAATTCATACGTCCACCAACAGCAGAATGGGTAAATCAACTTTGGTTTTTTCATGCAGTTGAATACTGTATAGCAATAAAAACAAACTAAAGCAACATGCAACAACAAGTAATTTATCTCACAAACATGATGTTGAACAAAAGCAGCCAGACACAAAAAACACATAAAGATTCCACACGTATAAAGTTCATAAGCAAGCAAGCAAGCCCAACGTATGGTGATAAACTAAGACACTGATTACATGTGGAAGGCTACTTGTAACATTCCTTTGTTCTTAATCAGGTTGGTATTTACGTGATTGTGTCATTAATGATTTGTGCACTTTTCTGTACGTATACTAAACTTCCAAAAAAGTTTTAAAAAGCCCAAGAAAATAAGTTTTGAGGAGGAAATGTCAAAAGAAATTAGATTTTTAGACAGAAGTGGTCAGTGATTTAATTACCTTCAAATAGATACAACATACACCAGAGTCTTTAAGAAATTCTGATTACCAGCCTGTCATCACTAAAACCAAAAAGAGCTGTTGAACTCTCATGCAACTAGATGAAAACTGCTCAAATTGCATAAAAATCCGGTATAACATTTTCTTAATGTATTTTCTTTGTATGATGAGGATAATGCAAGCAGCAAAACAAGGTATCTATTTAAAATTAATAGAATGCCAGTTAGATACTGCCCTGAGAACAGCAGTCTGGACCAGATAAACCAAATAACAAATTCAATGCCCGTGCAGGAAAAAAAAAATCTTGTCTTGTTAAACTACTACTCGAAAACTACTTGTTAAACTACTGCTCGAAAGTAACTACACAGAAGTTAGAATTAGGGAAAATACCCCTACCTTTCCTAATAAATACGCATTACTATTTATATACATCAGTATTTTTCTGGTCCCCTAAAATAATCACAATCCCATATAACAGTCAAATACTTAGACAAGACCAAAAACCATTTCCTCAATGATAGATACTTAGTTTTCATCTCTTTTGTTTGTTTGGTTTAAAACATTTTACAAGCATTTTATCTACATGTTACACTTCAGAGCTAAAATGAAAATGCGTAGGAACTTCCCTGGTGGTCCAGAGGTTAAGGCTCTGCACTCCCAATGCAGGGGGCTTGGGTTCGATACCTGGGCAGGGAACTATATCCCACACACTGTAACTAAAGATCCCACGTGCTGCAACTAAGACCCAGCGCAGCCAAATAAATAAATATTAAAAAAAAAAGTGTGATACCCATTAAAAAAAAGTTAAAAAAGAAAATGCACATTTACAAAATGGGGAACGATTTCAAATCTGGTTGTCAACATTCTGCACAGTTCTGCTGCTATTTTAGGGACACCTCTAGCCCAGAGGTGCCGGAAGTACTTTCAAGAGGGAGGCCAGTGGTCACAAGATTTGTCCCAAACCAGTTTTTTTTTTTTTAATTCTTTTTTTTTTTTTTTTTTGGCTGCGTTGGGTTTTCATTGCTGCGTGCGGGCTTTCTCTAGTTGCAGACAGCAGGAGCTACCGTGCATTGCAGTGAGCATGCTTCTCAGTGTGGTGGCTTCTCTTGTTGCAGAGCACGGTCTCTAGGCACGCAGGCTTTGGTAGTTGTGGCTCACGGGCTCTAGAGCGCAGGCTCAGTAGTTGTGGCACAGGGGCTTAGCTGCTCCGCGGCATGTGGGATCTTCCTAGACCAGGGCTCAAACCCGTGTCTCCTGCACTGGCAGGAGGATTCTCAACCACTGCACCCCAGGGAAGTGCCCAAACCAGTTCTTGAGCATCTATGCATCTCGGTCAATCCACACTTGACGCCAGGTCACATTTCACTGACCTCCCCTCAGCTCCAGTCCATCCAAGTTTATCCCCAATACAGGCTCCTCTGGCTTCAGTTCCCAGGTATATCTCCTTTCTGATAAACAGTTGGGCAGACTGCTCTCTCCAAGCCTCCCTACTCAACTTGGCTCTATGGTATTTAATAAACAACTGCTAAACAAAGGAATGAATAGAATATACAAGCAGACAGTGGTGGGCAAGCCAGTAAAAGCAAGATACCAGACAGAGATACTTCCCAAATCTAACGAAGTGTGAACAACAAAAATAACCAAAACTTTTACCATTTCAATTTTTCTTCTGTATTGAAAACAAAAGCAGGGCAGAAGCAAGAAGAACTACAGTCCTGCAGCCTGTGGAACAAAAACCACATTCACAGAAAGATAGACAAGATGAAAAGGCAGAGGGCTATGTACCAGATGAAGGAACAAGATAAAACCCCAGAAAAACAACTAAATGAAGTGCAGATAGGCAACCTTCCAGAAAAAGAATTCAGAATAATGATAGTGAAGATGATCCAGGACCTCGGAAAAAGAATGGAGGCAAAGATGGAGAAGATGTAAGAAATGCTTAACAAAGACCTAGAAGAATTAAAGAACAAACAAACAGAGATGAACAATACAATAACTGAAATGAAAACTACACTAGAAGGAATCAATAGCAGAATAACTGAGGCAGAAGAACGGATAAGTGACCGGGAAGACAGAATGGTGGAATTCACTGCCATGGAACAGAATAAAGAAAAAAAGAATGAAAAGAAATGAAGACAGCCTAAGAGACCTCTGGGACAACATTAAACGCAACACGATTTGCATTATAGGGGTCCCAGAAGAAGAAGAGAGAGAGAAAGGACCAGAGAAAATATTTGAAGAGATTATAGTTGAAAACTTCCCGAACATGGGAAAGGAAATAGCCACTCAAGTCCAGGAAACACAGCGAGTCCCATACAGGATAAACTCAAGGAAAAACATGCCAAGACACACAGTAATCAAACTGGCAAAAATTAAAGACAAAGAAAAATTATTGAAAGCAGCAAGGGAAAAATGACAAATAACATACAAGGTAACTCCCATAAGGTTAACAGCTGATTTCTCAACAGAAACTCTACAAGCCAGAGGGGAGTGGCATGATATACTTAAAGTGATGAAAGGCAAGAACCTACAACCAAAATTACTCTACCCAGCAAGAATCTCATTCAGATTCGATGGAGAAATCAAAAGCTTTACAGACAAGCAAAAGCTAAGAGAATTCAGCACCACCAAACCAGCTCTCAACAAATGCTAAAGGAGCTTCTCTAAGTGGGAAACACAAGAGAAGAAAAGGACCTACAAAAACAAACCCAAAACAATTAAGAAAATGGTCACAGGAACATACATATCGATAATTACCTTAAACGTGAATGGATTAAATGCTCCAACCAAAAGACAGGCTTGCTGAATGGATAAAAAAACAAGATCCATATATATGCTGTCTACAAGAGACCCACTTCAGACCTAGGGACACATACAGACTGAAAGTGATAGGATGGAAAAAGATATTCCATGCTAATGGAAATAAAAAGAAAGCTGGAGTAGCTATACTCGAATCCGATAAAATAGACCTTAAAATAAGGAATGTTACAAGAGACAAGGAAGGACACTACAATCCAAGAAGAAGATATAAAAATTATAAATATATATGGGGGCTTCCCTGGTGGCACAGTGGTTGGGAGTCTGCCTGCCGATGCGGGGGACGCGGGTTTGTGCCCCGGACCGGGTGTATCCCGCATGCCGCGGAGCGGCTGGGCCCTGAGCCATGGCTGCTGGGCCTGCGCGTCTGGGGCCTGTGCTCCGCAGTGGGAGGGGTCGCAGCAGTGGGAGGCCCACGTACCGCAAATAAATAAATATATATATATAAAACAGCTATAAAAGAGGAAATCAACAGTAACACAATAATAGTGGGGGACTTTAACATCTCACTTACACCAATGGACAGATCATCCAAAATGAAAATAAATAAGGAAATAGAGGCTTTAAATGACACAATAGACCAAACAGATTTAATTGATATCTATAGGACATTCCATCCAAAAACAGCAGATTACACTTTCTTCTCAAGTGCACATGGAACATTCTCCAGGACAGATCACATCTTGGGTCACAAATCAAGTCTCAGTAAATTTAAGAAAATTTAAATCATATCAAGCATCTTTTCTGACCACAACACTTTGAGATTAGAAATGAATTACAGGGGAAAAAATGTAAAAAACACAAACACATGGAGGCTAAACAGTATGTTACTAAATAACCTAGAGATCACTGAAGAAATCAAAGAGGAAATCAAAAAATACCTAGAGACAAATGACAATGAAAACACGACGATCCAAAACCTATGGGATGCAGCAAAAGCAGTTCTAAGAGGGAAGTTTATAGCTATACAAGCCTACCTCAAGAAACAAGAGAAGGGCTTCCCTGGTGGCACAGTGGTTGAGAGTCCACATGCCGATGCAGGGGACGCGGGTTTGTGTCCAGGTCCGGGAAGATCCCACATGCCGCGGAGCGGCTGGGCCCGTGAGCCATGGCCGCTGAGCCTGCGCGTCCGGAGCTCCGCAACAGGAGAGGCCACAGCAGTGAGAGGCCCGTGTACCGCAAAACAAACAAACAAAAGAAACAAGAGAAATCTCAAGTAAACAATCTAACCTTACACCTACAGGAACTAGAGAAAGAACAAAACCCAAAGTTAGAAGAAGGAAAGAAATCATAAAGATCAGAGCAGAAATAAATGAAACAGAAACAAAGAAAATGATAGCAAAGATCAATAAAACTAAAAGCTCGTACTTTGAGAAGATAAAACAAAATTGATAAACCATTAGCCAGATTCATCAAGAAAAAGAGGGAGAGGACTCAAATCAATAAAATTAGATATGAAAAGGGAGAAGTTACAACAGACACCGCAGAAATACAAAGCATCCTAAGAGACTACTACAAGCAACTCTATGCCAATAAAATGGACAACCTGGAAGAAATGGACAAATTCTTAGAAAGGTATAACCTTCCAAGACTGAACCAGGAAGAAATAGAAAATATGAACAGACCTATCACAAGCAATGAAATTGAAACTGTGATTAAAAATCTTCCAACAAACAAAAGTCCAGGACCAGATGGCTTCACAGGTGAATTCCATCAAACATTTAGAGAAAAGCTAACACCCATCCTTCTCAAACTTCCAAAAAATTGCAGAGGAAGGAACACTCCCAAACTCATTCTATGAGGCCACCATCACCCTGATACCAAAACCAGACAAAGATACTACAAAAAGAGAAAATTACAGACCAATATCACTGATGAACATAGATGCAAAAATCCTCAACACAATACTAGCAAACAGAATCCAACAACAAGTTAAAAGGATCATACACTATGATCAAGTGGGATTTATTCCAGGGATGCAAGGATTCTTCAATATACGCAAATCAATCAATGTAATACACCATATTAACAAACTGAAGAAGAAAAATCGTATGATCATCTCGAGATGCAGAAAAAGCTTTTGACAAAATTCAACGCCCATTTATGATAAAAACTCTCCAGAAAGTGGGCATAGAGGGAACCTACCTCAACATAATAAAGGCCATATACGACAAACCCACAGCAAACATCATTCTCAATGGTGAAAAACTGAAAGCATTTCCTCTATGATCAGGAACAAGACAAGGATGTCCACTCTCACCACTATTATTCAACATAGTTTTGGAAGTCCTAGCCAAGGCAATCAGAGAAGAAAAGAAAATAAAAGTAATACAAATTGGAAAAGAAGTAAAACTGTCACTGTTTGCAGATGACATGATACTATAGAGAATCCTAAAAATGCCACCAGAAAACTACTAGAGCTAATCAATGAATTTGGTAAAGTTGCAGGATACAACATTAATGCACAGAAATCTCTTGCATTCCTATACACTAATGATGAAAAATCTGAAAGAGAAATTATGGAAACACTCCCATTTACCACTGCAACAAAAAGAATAAAATACCTAGGAATAAACCTACCTAGGGAAACAAAAGACCTGTACGCAGAAAACTATAAGACACTGATGAGAAAAATAAAGATGATACAAACAGATGGAGATATATACCATGTTCTTGGATTGGAAGAATCAACATTGTGAAAATGACTATACTACCCAAAGCAATCTACAGATTCAGTGCAATCCCTATCAAATTACCAATGGCATTTTTTACGGAACTACAACAAATCATCTCAAAATCCGTATGGAGACACAAAAGACCCCGAATAGCCAAAGCAGTCTTGAGGGAAAAAAAACGGAGCTGGAGGAATCAGACTCCCTGACTTCAGACTATACTACAAAGCTACAATAATCAAGACAATATAGTACTGGCACAAAAACAGAAACATAGATCAATGGAACAAGGTAGAAAGCCCAGAGATAAACCCACACACCTATCGTCAACTAATCTATGACAAAGGAGGCAAAGATATACAATGGAGAAAAGACAGTCTCTTCAATAAGTGGTGCTGGGAAAACTGGACTGCTACATGTAAAAGAATGAAATTAGAACACTCCCTAACACCATATACAAAAATAAACTCAAAATGGATTCGAGACCTAAATGTAAAACCAGACACTATAAAACTTTTAGAGGAAAACATAGGAAGAACACTCTTTGACATAAATCACAGCAAGATTTTTTTGATTCACCTCCTAGAGTAACGGAAATAAAAACAAAAATAAACAAATGGGACCTAATGAAAGTTCAAAGCTTTTGCACAGCAAAGGCAACCATAAACAAGACGAAAAGACAACCCTGAGAATGGGAGAAAATATTTGCAAATGAATCAACAGACAAAGGATTCATCTCCAAAATATATAAACAGCTCATGCAGCTCAATATTAAAGAAATAAACAACCCAATCAGAAAATGGGCAGACCTAAACAGACATTTCTCCAAAGAAGACATACAGATGGCCAAGAAGCATATGAAAAGCTGCTCAACATCACTAATTATTAGAGAAATGCAAATCAAAACTACAATGAGGTATCACCTTACACCAGTTAGAATGGGCATCATCAGGAAATCTACAAACACAAATGCTGGAGAGGGTGTGGAGAAAAGGGAACCTTCTTGCACTGTTGGTGGGAATGTAAATTGATACAGCCACTATGGAGAACAGTATGGAGGTTCCTTAAAAAACTAAAAATAGAATTACCATATGATCCAGCAATCCCACTACTGGGCATATACCCAGAGAAAACCATAATTCAAAAAGACACATGCACCCCAATGTTCATTTCAGCACTATTTACAATAGCCAGGTCATGGAAGCAACCTAAATGCCCATCAACCGGCAAATGGATAAAGAAGTTGTGGTATATGTATACAATGGAATATTACTCGGCCATAAAAAGGAATGAAATTGAGTCATTTGTTGAAACGTGGATGGATCTAGAGACTGTCATACAGACTGAAATAAGTCAGAAAGAGAAAATCAAATATCGTATATTAATGCATGTATGTGGAACCTAGAAAAATGGTACAGATGAACTAGTTTGCAGGGCAGAAGTTGAGACACAGATGTAGAGAACAAACGTATGGACACTAAGCGGGGAAAGTCACAGTGGGGTGGGGATGGTGGTGTGCTGAATTGGGTGATTGGGATTGACATGTATACACTGATGTGTATAAAACTGATGACTAATAAGAAACTGCAATATAAAAAAAACAAAAAAACCAACTAATATTAAACTTTCTTTGGGCTATTTGTAGGGAAATATGTTAATATAAATGTTTACATGAAATTTCATTACATGAAATTTCTAAAAATCTTGTATGTTCTGGTATAATGTTGTAAGTCATGACTCTAGTTATTACTTTATAATGTATATCTCAGACAAAAAAAAAAGAAAAAGAAAAAAAGAAACACCTTAGTAACAACAAGGACACCCATCCCTGAGCTCCTTGGAGATATATCTGATTCTAGGGCTGGGGCAGAAAATACACATGATAAGCCTTGAAGCATCTTGTAGTGCCAGAAAGTAAGGATGTGCTCAAAAACACAAAAGGATGGGGCACATCAAAGGGACATGGGAGGGCTTCCCTGGTGGTGCAGTGGTTGAGAGTCCGCCTGCCGATGCAGGGGACATGAGTTCGTGCCCCGGTCCGGGAAGATCCCACATGCTGCGGAGCGGCTGGGCCCGTGAGCCATGGCCGCTAAGCCTGTGCATCCAGAGCCTGTGCTCCGTAACGGGAAAGGCCACAACAGTGAGAGGCCCACGTACTGCCAAAAAAAAAAAAAAAAAAAAAAGGGACATGGGAGCCAACCTGAAGGAGCTTCCAATGGCCACAGCTTGAACAATTTGAGCAACAAAAGAAATAACATGGTAACAGATAACGCGTAAAACATACGTGGATCCAGACTTAATAAATGATTGAATAAATAAGTAAATGGGGAGAAGAATCAAATCTTCCTTACAGAAGAATTCCAAAAAATACTGAGTAGATATTCACCACTCCAGGAGGAGGCCCCGTGAATGCAGACTGGACTCAGTAACTCCCTTCCAAAGAATAAGGTATAGAAAAGGGAAAAACAGTAAAACTCTTTATTGGAGAAACCTGGCAAACAAGGCTCACATCCCCAGTGGTGCTGTACGGATATCATGTGCCTCAATCCAGTGTGACGAGGGGAGCCCTTCCCCTTTCTGGTACTCTTTGCTCAAACGCATAACCCCAGCCTAGTCAAGAAAACAGCAGGAAAACCTAAATGCAAGGACATTCTGCAAAACCCCCAACCAGTACTCCTCAAGACTCTCAAGGTCATGGGAAACAAGGAAAGTCTGAGAAACTGCCACAGAGAGAAGAGACTAATGAGCCATGATGACTAAATGCAACCAGGTGTCCTGGGTGGGATTCTGGAACAGAAAAAGGACACTAATAGAAAAACTAGGGAACTCCAAGTGAAGTCTGAAGTTTAGTTAATAGTGATATGCCATTAGTTAGTTTTGACCAACGTACCCAGTAATATAAGATGTTAACATTAAGGGAAACAGGTGAGAGGCACACAGGAACCCTCTGCACTATTTCTGCAACTTTTCTTCAATCTAAAATTATCTCAAAATTTATTTAAAAAACATTAAATTTGGCAATTTAGCAACACGCAATATTTTCCTCATAGTTTTAAACAGGAATCTGGGAGACGGTAGTTTCTTTTTTTCCTACTTAGCCAACAGGAAGCAAATGGGAAATATAATACGACTCCAATATTATGAAAGTGGGATGGGAACTGTTGCCATTTAACAGAACCTACCAAGCAGGAAAGCGATTCCCACCTTACAAATAAAACAGGCAGAGTGTAACTCATCATCTCTTATCAACATATAGTCCTTGGTAAACCAATGATTTCTTTTCCTTCTAAAGTTGAGTCAAAACTCTTAGTAAGACAAATCGTTTCCCAAAAGAGTCCCAACTTACTTACGTATCAATATGTATATGTGACTGATATTTTTCCACCGTTTTCCTTTGCATAAGGCAGAAATACAGGTACAAAACCACAAATGCATTATTCCAAAATTTCTCCCAAAAATGTCTGTGGCCATTCTCACACAACCCAAATGGAAGTATGTTGGAGAGTAAACTGGAGTTAAAACTGACAGCAATCTTAACTGATTATAGCTAAAATATCTTAATCTTGCAAATGGTCATCTGGACACATGGTTAAAGCCCCTCCCCCCCAACCCAGGGCCCAGAAGGAGACTGTGTAAGGGAGCAGGTTCCAAATTGACCTGCATTAGCTTCACGGTAAACTGATCACTGTTTATGTTCTGTTTTCTCCTCTATAAGGACTAAACTTGGACACTGCTTGCACGTAGTAGGGACTCAGTGCATGTTTTTAACATTGAATTAAGCCTACATATCTGGACATATTGTTCACATGGAATAATTCTTACCTATTGCTGTTAACTGACAAGGTATTTCACCAACCCCTAATACTGTTATTCACCCCCAACCGCTACCCTGGACACACACACCTCAAGTATTCCTTTCATTTAATGATCAGAATGTAAACACTCAAGAAAAATATCAAGAGTGAACAAAAATTAATCGTTTTAAATATGTTTTCACTATTTCAACCTTCTCCGCAAATATTCTCTTTAAATTCAAAAAGGATATTATTCCGAGACCACTTCCCCACCAAACTGGCATGAACCCTGCTGAGAAGCCTCACAGATCACATCCTCTTTTCAAATCCCAAACAAAGCCCCAATGTTCCCTATACCAAGGGATGCCTTTATTAATATGCACGCAGTCCTTCATTGTTCCTCCCAGGAAAACCTATCACTACCCTTACAATGATTTTAAAACAAGATGTACTCATAATTTTGAGAGTGCTCTTTATACATCTAAAGCTAAAGGTACATCAAAAATTTTGAAACCAAATCTGAAACAAAGTTATTTTTGTCAGACGGGTATTTAAGGTCTACAAGGCTGCTAAGACCATGCAATGGTTCTAAGCTCTAGTACTACCATTAATAATTCTTTGTGGCATCCCAGAAAAAAACGAGTTATAATCTTGTGGAGATTGGAATATAACCTAAATTCCATCAATGACTACTTTCTAAAGAAAGTGTATACTAAAATGTGTCTAAAGACCAGTTAAGTGCCCTGGTTAAAAATAGCAGATTGTATATCAAGAGCCTGAGTGCCTTTGACTCATTAATTAATGGTGTGAATGAAAACTTCACCAACCTGTATGTAATAAACTTTTACCAAACAATAAGGTCTTTTTATGACTACAAGTTCATAAACATTGGGGAAAATAAAAATTTTAAGTAAGCCACCTAAGATAAATCATAAACCCTCTTGATTCTAATCAACAAATCACCCTCCCGTCATCACAGAAATACTTCATAAAATGTACTACCCATTTTAAGATCCTGATTCATAATTTAACCTCTTCCTCCTAAGGTATTCTCTAAAGAACTAGTTTTCCTTCTTTTTTAATCTCCTTCAGTCCTATATCACACTGCTTTCATGGCCATGTTAGTAAAATGACTTTGAGTTACATCTGAATGCTAAATAAAATTATTCATTCTTCATTGTTTTCTTCCAATATTGGTTTCATTTCCATGCCTCCCACATTTTTCTATTTCTCTTATATGTATTTCTAATTTTTTTAATTCAACCTGAATGTGAATACTCTGCACATGTCGATACTATTAAAACAAGAATAAAATCAATTACTGATACATTCACTTCCAAAACAAGTCAATAATGAGTGTGAAGTGCTATTTCTTCCTATGGGACTAAATGGAGCGATACTGCTGATAGTGGTAAGAACCAACTATTCAACTCAACAGCAGAGAACAGTGGCCAGCTGAAAGATTCACACGCTTGAAGATTACAGCTGGGATCCATTTCCCCACACTAAACACAATCCACGGCACCACCCATCATTGGCTAGACCAATGGTTCTCAACAGGGGACAGGTGGCCATGTCTGAAGCGTTTACTCAGGGAAGGGGGGCAGGTGATTACTGGCATCTGGTGGGTAGAGACCAGGGATGCTGCTAAACATCCTACGCAGGCACAGGACAGCCCCCACACAAAGAGTTATTCAGTCAAAAATGTCAGTGCATAGGCTGAGAATCCCTGACCTAGACATGTGTCCCAATTCTGAGTAAAAATTACAGAACAGCTGGACAGTGGTGCTGTGAAAGGACCGCAAGATCAGGAGACGGAGAGACCTAAAACTTACTGAGTACCTGCTACATACCAAGCCTTGCGTTAGGCACTTTACACATACCATCTCACTTAAACCTCTATCCCGTAGGGAAAAAGTGATCTATTCTCACTTTACAGATGAGAAGGTTGCACTCAGGGAGATTAAGGAACTTATTCAAGGTCACTCAGCTAGAAAGGGGAGGAATCATGATTCCAATTCAAACCAAGTTTGTTCCATTCCACAATACTACAAAGGCTAGAGGTTAAAAGACCTGGATTTGATTCAAAGAGTTACCAGTATGAATTCAAGCACATCACTTAACTTCCTAAACCTGCATTTAGAAAATAAGTCAATGGATAACACGTGAAAATACAAATGCTGTCGACTGCCACCATACAATCATGTTAAACATCTTACAATGAAAAACAAAGTGCTTCTTAGAATGGAGGTTCAAGATTACCATTTTTCCTTAAAAATAGAATTTATACAAGTGTGCAAAGTACCAAGTTATACAGAGTTTTTAAGAATCAGGGTAAATGTTCAGAAGACGTTGTGCCTTCCATAGCCACACAACAACTCTTAATACTAAGAAGAAATAAATTATCTAATATAAACACTATTTTAGTATGAACTTCCCAAATTTTTAATCAATCAGCCCCAAAATGCTCAAGACCATATCGGCAACTTTGGGCTCTCTCCACAAGTGGCAGCAAAGGTCACAAGCAGAACTAAGTAGGAAGAGCATGGATCACAAGTCCATAACTGCTGCTGCAGGAAACAACTCTGCCATTCTCTCCAGAAAGAGAGAATGTATTACATTGAAGTCAACACGTTATCATTCATATGACTGATGCAAAAAGTAATTCACTTCAACATAAGGTTATGATTTTTTTAAAAAATACCACCAGAATCCATTAGTCTTTGACAACTAAACTACTAGTAGGTCCACAAACATAACTTGAACTCTGGGATTAAGTTCAAGGACAATGTAAATCCAGTTTGTTCCTTCTGGAAATCACCACTACCAATGCTACTTCTAAAAGGAGGTTGCATATAACCATTTTTCCCCTTGAAACACTGGATCTCAAGGCATGACTTTGCTGTATTTTATGAAAGTATCTTTTCATATCATATTAATACACTGTAAATAAATTATAATTGCAAGTATTTCCCACTAATATTGTCCAAGTTTAAAAGCAATAGACACATCAAATGAACTAAAAGACCTGTTTGAAATAATTTCAAAAGAATCGTAAAAAGACTGGCTTTAAATAAATTAAAATTCTAAAAGTCTGTTTACCTGACACCGAAAATAAATAATAAATGTTCTGTTGGAACTGAAAGAATTGATAACATACTCTTGACTGTTCTCTATTTTAATCAATTTAATAAGTCACTTTACTAATTCTGAAGTACATCTTTCACCTTAAGCATTTTGACACTTTCACCAACTTTTTAAGTAAGGGTGGATTTTCTTTTTTTAATGCTTTTAATAGATCTGCCTCTCAAAATGCTGAATTAGATAAAAACTGATTGGAGAAACCTATTATCAATCTTCTCTTCATCATCAATAGATATCTGGGTAAGCCGTAGCTATATGTTGATGGGAAGGTGATAATCTTGAAGAATTTACATTAGATAATGACCTAAGTAAAATCCATTTATCTGACATCCTGTCAACTTTTTACTTTACAAGCTTGTTTTTCATCACAACAAATATTAATGTACAGGGAAATCGTACTGTTTATCTTTATGTTAATTCAGCCTCTTCATTTCTCCCAAAATAGCAGCATTCTCCTCAGGGCTCAGATTTTTTTACATTCCCAACCGAGGGAATATCGTTGCCAGTCTTTGAAAAGTACCATCGGCTGACAGCTCCTTGCGAAAGCGCAGCCCTCCTACCAGCGCATCACACCCCCCCCCTCCCCGACCAGGTCTTGGCGAACGAACGCCTGCAGCGCCGAACACATCCCACCCGGGCTCGGCCGCGAGCAGCACGAGCGCGCAGAGCCGGCCTCCCGCGTCCGGGGACCGACCCCACTCCCCTTCTCCGGAGCCTCGGTGCCCCGACAGGCCGCGCACTGACACTCGGACCCCCGCCCCACTCCCGGTGCAGCCGCCCGCCCACGCTCCTGCCCACGCTCAGACCTAAGCGGGCCGCGCTCGGCCGCAGGCCCTGCCCGCTTCCCTGGCCTCCCGTGAGGGGTGGGGGGCCGCAGGGCGGAAGGGCCCGGGGCCTTGGCGAGGGTCCTCCAGTAGGAGACTGGGCGGAGAGGGAGCGGCGCCGGGGCGGAAGGGCCGGGGCCTGGGGGGCCAGGTCCTCCTGGAGCCGGGGTGGGGGTCCTCCGTGGGCCGTGGGAGATGGGGGCCATGGGGCGGAAGGGCACGGGGCTAGGGGTCGCGGGGGTTGGGGGAAGGGCCCGCGGCGGGGTCCTTCTGTGGGAGAAGGGGGTCTCGGGGGGCGGCTCACCCGCGGCGGCGTCCGGCTCTCCCGCGTCGCCGGCGGCGGGCGCCAGGGTGACGGCGCCGTCCCTCCACACGCGGATCTGCGCGGCCGAGCGCACCCGGCGGCGGGGCTGGCGGCGGCCGGCGTCCGCGGCGCGCAGGGAGCCGCAGCACTGGTAGCACACAGCCCACGCCTGCTCCTCGTTGATGGGCTGATTGTAGAGCCGCAGGATTTCCTCCAGGCTCAGCGCGTGCTGCGGGCCCGCGGCCGCCCCGGGGTCCGGAGGCCCCTCGCCGCCCTCCGGGCCGGCCGGCTGAGCCATCCCGTGGGTCGCGCCGCGCTCCGGGCGCCGCGTCTCCTCAGCTGCCGAGCATATTCTCCGCGCACCGCCGCCGCCGCCGCCTCATCCCCGGAACCCCGCCCAGCGGGCCGCGCGCGCCGCCGCGGGGACGGGGGTGGACGGGGCGGAGACCAGGCCGGGTACGGGCCTTAGGCCGGCCCGGAGAACCGGACAGGGGAGGGTCAGGAACGAGGCGCGATGCTGCGTACCCTACAAGACCGCAGCCAGCCGGTAGCAGCGCAATGGCGTCCGCGGACCCGCCCTCCGAGCCCCGCCCCAGGGGCGCGCCCCGCCCAGAACCCCGCCCCCACTTAGAACCCCGCCTCCATGGTCTGCCTGGGTCCTCCCCGCCCTCTGAGTCCCGCCTCTGTCCCGGGTTCTCCTGGCACACCGAGCCCCGCCCCCGGGTTGGCCCCGCCCCCGGGGGGTCCGCCCCACCCCGCCCCACCCCGCCCCACCCCGCCCCGCACGTGCACCCACACCCGCGCGAACACCCGCGCCCAGGTCCAGTCTCCGCGCACTGGCCGACTTCGTAGTCCCCTGGCCTCGCCCCCCGCGTCCCCGTGCCCTGCCCTGCTCCGTCGAATACTGTCGCCATCAACGCACCGGACCGTTCGCTTGGATAACTTCCCTCTCCACTCCCAACTCCATCCTAAGCCCCATGAGGACAGGGTCTTTTCGGGTTTTGCTCACTGGCTTCTCCCAAGCGCACAGATCAGGGCCTGGGGTACAAGCTTGTTGCAAACAATCTGCAGACATTCCCTCGGATTCGCTTGTGACGTTTGTACAACTCTTCACCAAGATGATGTTCCCAGTGACCACACGCCTCGTAGCCCAGTTAACCCAGTCTATTCATACCTCATAGAACCGATAGGACAGGGGCAAAACTGAACTGGGGCATTCAGCCATAGAATAAAAGAAGTCCTCCTAGGCCTGGGCCTCGCTGAACTCATTAAGTGCACAATAAAACACATAATTCTTAGATAAAACAATCGCTCATTGGCAAATAAGTTTAACTGGTAACATTCCACTCTGAGACTAGTCCAGTATGAGAACCTTAGAGTTGAAAGCATCAACCAAGTAAGAAATGGATCTATACTAAGTACCAATAAACCTTCTAAGGCAGTTTTATGTGCAGTATTAATATTGCACTCTCAACAACTGCATCTTGCCATAGAAATTACAACGGTCATTGTAATGCCTAAGACACCACAGTACATACAGCAGGAGCGGGGAGAAGAGAGGAAAGCAGAAGGATATAAGAGTAAGAAATTGAAAGACGGGAGGAAAAAGTTTCTCCCTAGGCACCCTATTATAATTTCATTACAAGAGATACAAAAAAACCCTTTAAAGTAACATCACTTAATTATGTGTTCATAATCCAATTTGTGAAAATGCATATGTGTGCCACATACCTGACGAGAAAAGGTCTAATGCCTTATATGATATAGATCGAATAGATAGATATAGATATACAAAACCTCTTGATTAAAAACATAGAAACAATTACTAAATTTTTCTAGTTTGCTTAGGCCCTGTGTGAATTTTGAAAATACAAACTTTTTTGTATTTTGAAAATACAAAATACAAAATACAAAAAATACAAAATACAAAATACAAAAAATACAAAATACAAAAAATACTGACTTTTTTTGGCATCTTAGTGCCCCAACCAGGGATAGAACCCGAGCCCCCTGCAGTAGAAGAGCGGAGTCTTAACCACAGGACCGCCAGAGAAGTCCCTGAAATACTAGTTTGAACAATGTAGTAAAACAGCGGGTCTACTTTTATAGACAATAGCACCATCTTCTGGCCTTATGGGATATTGCTGCAGTGTTGCGCTTGGACAACAACAGCCAAAAATCACTAACATTTTTGTCCTTTCCTCACCCCTCAAAAGACAAGCAAATGATTTAATCAGCTGAGCAATCCATGAGCCAGACACCTGCTACCCCTGGCACAGGGCAGCAAGTAAATCTCAAGTAAAGATAACGATGACAGGAAGAAGGAAGGGAGTGGAAGTGAGGAAAAGAAGCCCAAATTTTATCTCAAATGTTATCTTTAAAACCAATTCACAACAGAAGGATGTTTTTCCCTTCGTAAGTGATAATTTTTTTAAATATGAATACATTTTAGTAAGAAAAATACTTTGATACTGACTCACAGGAATATACAATATTACATACAACAAAACGGCTTTTGTTTTGTTTTTGCCAAACACAAATTCATGACTAATATACTGTGTTTAAAGTAAACTTCTTGCCTTTGTGAGCTTATATGGAATTAAGTTGAGGCAATATGACAAGTTAAATGTTTGATCCTTCTGTATACAGTAAAAATAAAAGGTAAATCCTTAAAAAATCCTAGCTATCTTCTATTATATTGATAAATCTAGTCAATGTATACCCTGAACCCTTGATGCTTTTTTATACAAAGACAGTATAATTGTACTAATATTTATATGATTTTCAGAACCCTTTATAATTTTGATAAGCCTCGCTGTCCACCACCACCACCACCCCCAGGACTCTTAGAAAGTGACTGCTGACAGCTCAAAGGCTCTCAGAGGCTGACACGATCTCTGCAGGTCCAAGCAACACTGTGGGATAACCCGGGACCTCCCCATTTTCTCATTTTCAACTCAAAATCGAAGATTCAAATACCTTTATGTACAGTATACTTTGTTCCAATTTCTGTCATTGATTTTATTTTTGTATCCTGTGGCTTCACCACCCTTAAAAAATTGCTCTGTGTAGTTAAAATATCTGAACAACTCAAATCAACATTTGAATGCTGTCTTCAAAGTGCCGTGAGGTCTGTGAAAAGTGGTGGCCCGTGTTAACTCTGAATATGACTTTAGTTTTCGTTGATTTTATTGTTGTATTTATTTAAAAAACAGAACCCTTGAAATGTTGTCTTATATTTAATTATCATTTTTGCAGAATAAATGTACTTCATGCTTCACACTCTCGATGTGCCGGCTGAGCTGCTCCGAGTCTTTCGGGGAGCACACTGCCTGTGCAGCCCAAGCTTATCCCAGACACTCCCAGACAATTGCTCCTAAGAGGCACATTCACCTAGAAAAGTGCACCAAAAAGGAAAAAATAGAACAGCATATTTTTTCCAGTGTTATAACCTAGATTTTTCACTGCCTACAATTATAATACCTTATAACTTTACAGTGATATTTTATACTTTCAAAGTGCTTTCTTCAGTTATACAACTTGAAGATCAGATATTATTTATCTCACAGATGACATCGTACAGATGACAAAATACAGGGCTGGTAATGAAAGATGTAGACTGGGATCCAGGCCTCCTGATCAGCCCAGCTCTTTCTGCTACACTAAAACGTCTCTCAACTAGCCCAGAACAATTTAAAAAGTCCTCACACTTCATCTCATCCTGTACCAAGCAGGAGTACAGTAAAAAGCAGATGCTTTAAAATTTGTACATACCAATATGATCGATTAAACTTCTGATAGTTTAAACACTTTAAATAAATGATGTGATGCCCCATCTCCCTTGATTGGTCCTTGTGAATTCATTAGCACTTAAGTTTCACCCTAGCAGTTATCTCCCCACAGTAGTACTCATCTTCAAAGCAATCTATATGACTTCATCCCCATCAAAGGGCTGTAAATGATCACTCCTCTAAGGAGGTGAATTCCATCAACAATCCTAAATGCAATTTGAAACTCATCTCTTGTAATCAGTTATCAGATTGAATATTAACCAAAACCTTTAAAATCTGTCATGAAAATTAGCATGTAACCTTATATGCAGAACTAGAAGTACATAGGCCAGATAAGAACACAACAGAATTGGTTTCCTCAAGTCTATAAACTTGTAAAGAATTAGCTTTTTTCTTATGGCAAGGATACATGTTTATTGGAAAACATTTAGTAAATATCCATTAATGCCCTTTTACTAAGTTATAACCTAAACCAGTGTTTTTCCACATTTTCATTCTGCATCATCTAATATGTAAGTTTACCTATCCTACCTTGATTAGATAAATTTATATACCTATTGATAAAAATTGAGGAAAAGTAGAGGAATGAGGTAAAACATATGAAGAGTAGCATATCGGTATGTCCATGGGGGACTCTGGAAAATCATAGGCCAAACAATAGTCATGTTTCAACTTCTTAATGTGATTCTCCTTTGAAACAATTATTTTAAAACCAACAAGGAGAGATGGTATTCTCATCCTGAATATAAGTAAAATTATTAGCTTCAATTAGTTAAGAAGATTTGATTTGGAAAAATCTCATAGATCTAAATTTTAAGCCAAGCCACTATTTTACTCTTAGAGAAATTTGAGTCTGCAGGAGATATGTGATTTACTTTAAATTACTGCTAGTCGCCGAAAGTAATTCAAATATACTTCCTATAACATAAGCTTTCCAGATGCTCTTTTTTAGCCATATTGCCTAGTTCTCATTGGATTTCAAAAGTTAGGATAAGCAGTAGTTTACTTCTTAATTCCAATGGGAAATAGAAAATAACATAAGGCACAAATATATCATAGAAAAATGTTGATGTTTAACAATAATTGCTTGAAAATATAGATTCTCAATAAAACTTTTAAGAGACCAGAGTTTTGGGTTGTTTAAGGTAAAGAGACAATCCATTTTCAGGCCAAACTCATACCTTATTGATGAGACAAAGCTAAACTATTTTTTTCAAACCTCTGTTAATTTCTTTTTATCTTTATACCAAAAAAAGAAAATGAAAAATGGCCCTTTCTTTTTGCTCAAAAAACCTTGTCTTTTTCCCCTAACGTACACAGGTAGAAGTCTAGAGCTGCTCTCACATATAGAATTCTACTCTGACCCTGTGAAAGGCTCATTTCTCTTCCAAAGTCAACATGTAACCAACACACATGTGGCTCACCTTCTAATTAAATAAGCAATGAATTAAGCACCTTCTAGTTAACCTCTAAGGCTTGCCTTGGTAATTTTTGTGGAAGGTTATAGGTATGGCTCTACTCATATTTATTCACTCACTGTTCTGTGAACCTGAATTCCTGTGGCCTCTTGATCCTTTCTCAAGAGTCATTCATGGAGCACATCTTTCTCCTATTTGTTATGCACGCTCATTCCTCTCAAGAATTGAAAGTTGTAACCCTTGCTCCTACTTTCTGCCTAGTCATCATAATCCTTCTAAAGAGAAGAAAATCATTGACATTGAAATTCATAAAGACATGACTCCCAGATTTCAACCTGAAGCTCTACAATATTTTAAACAAACTTCCTCACTATTCTTTTAATGGTATTATTATTCCCTTGCAAGATTTGGTAAGTAATGGTCATTCTTCAACTGTAATACTTTCATAATGCCACTGACATTTTCAGTTTTAACTAAATTATATACATTTTTTTCTTTTTAGCAGAAGCAAATTTTAATTTTACTTATGTTACAGGATTATAAATATTGGGTCAACTTTCCTCATCCACAGCAGAGCACCGAAGTAACCACCCAGATAATGTAGGCCAACTATTCACAACTTTTATTCTGATTTAACACATAAGATAGAAGGCATTCATTTATATAACAATCCTACAAGCATATCTAGGGATATTTAAAATTCTCAGCCACCTACCTATTTATACTTCCACTGATTTCTCTCCACTCAAGAAAGCATGTCATTATGCAAGACAATGAACATGACAAAACTAAACACCTAACAGCATAGGCTTAGCACCTTAAGTTTGCCTTAATTATTCTACAGTAAATTAACACATTAATATTTAAATGAAATTCTTTCAAAGCACCTAAAAATGTGTAAAATAACTAAGAAGAACTTATAAAGTAATAGAAGTGTATTAAAAGAGATTACCCACAATTCCAGGCAGGTCCCCTCTCATAATCTCATTTTACAAACAGGCAAATGAGGCCTGGCCCAGAAAGATCAGCCTGCTGCAGTCCTGTCGTTATCAACTCAGATATAAGACCGCAGCTGGCCATCAACTTTTACCTGTACAGACCACAACACGAAAACTAGCATTTTTCAGTGATTAAGTAAAGTACCAACTGATTGGAATCTCTATTATACATATTTTAGAACAAAAATATAACATGTGAAGACATTCAATATCTCAAAAAGACTTTAATTAATTCTGAATAAGTCTTTGAAAAAGAACCTAATATTGCCAGGGAAAATTAAAAATAAGTAACTGGGCTTCCCTGGTGGTGCAGTGGTTGAGAGTCTGCCTGCCGATGCAGGGGACATGGGTTCGTGCCCCGGTCCGGGAGGATCCCACGTGCTGCGGAGTGGCTGGGCCCGTGAGCCATGGCCGCTGAGCCTGCACGTCCGGAGCCTGTGCTCCGCAATGGGAGAGGCCACAGAAGTGAGAGGCCCGCGTACCGCAAAAAAAAAAAAAAAAAAGTAAAAAGAAGTAACTACTGAATTAATTTCATCTACCATATTTAAAACAACCTCTACTTGTAATATACAAGCTATTTAACCAATTCTTACAATCAGGTTTATTAAAAACTGAAGGTTCCAATTTAACATGTTTTACCTAATCCAAAGACACTAGTTTTAGTAATATAATGCCAGAAAAAAGTAATCAAGTTTGATTTGAAACATTATTTACAACTTTAGTTTAAAAAATTAAAAATTCCATATATTTAACAATCCAGTCAAAAGACAGAGTGTAAAAAAAAAACAAGATTCTACTATATGCCATCCATGGGAGATACACTTTATGTTGAAAGATACAGATTACTTGAAAGTTAAAGGATGGAAGAAGATACAATCATGCAGACAGCAACCATAAGAAAGCAAAACAGAGTTTAAAACAAAAATATTATTATACATGAATAAAAATATTATTAGAGATAAAGGGATATATGTGTATAACAATTATAAATATATATAACAGAGCACCAAAATACATGAAGCAAAAACTGACAGGAATGGAGACTTCCCTCGTGGTCCAGTGGTTAGGGCTCTGCACTTTCACTGCTGTGAGCCTGGGTTCAATTCCTGGTCAGGAAACTAAGATCCTGTAAGTGGCATGGAATGGCAAAAAAGAAAAAACCTGACAGGAATGAAGGGAGAAATAGGCAATTCAACAATAACAGTTGTTGACTTCAATATTCCACTTTCACTAGTGATTGAACAACTAGGTTAGAACCACTAATGGACAGATCAGCAAGGAAATATTTGAACAACACTATGCCCAGCAGGCATCTAGAGAACACTCCACCCAACAACAGAATATACATTTTTCTCAAGTGCACATGTGAACATTCTCCAGGATAAGCAGTATATTATAAAACAAACCTCAATAAATGTAAAAGGATAGAAATAATACAGAGTATGTTCCCCAACCACAATAAAATGAAATTAGAAATTAATGTAGCAGGGGAAAAAAATGGGTAACTCACAAATACATGGAAATCAACACATTCCTAAATAGCCAATGGGTTAAAGAAGAAATCAAATGGGAAATCAGAAAATACTTTGAGATGGAGGAAAATGAAGAACAACATACCAAAACTTATGGGATGCACCTAAAACAGTGCTTAGAGGAAAATTTATAGCTGTAAATGACTATATTAAGAACAATCTCAAATCAATAACCTGTGTACCTTACACTAGAAAAAGAAGAGCAACTAAACCTAAAGCAAGAAGGACACAAATAACAAAGATCAGGGTGGAAATTAATGAAATAGGGAATAGAAAAACAAAGAAAAATCAATAAAACCAAAACCCAATTCTTTGAAAAGATCAACAAAATTGACAAACCCTTAGCTAGACTGACCAAGAAAAAAAAAAGGGAGAGAGAGCAGACTCCAATTACTAGAATAAGAAATGAAAGAGAGGACATTACCATTGACCTTATAGGAATAAAAAGGTATAAAGGAATACTATGAACAATTGTATTATACATCAAAATTAGATAACTTAGACGAAATGGACAAATTCCTATAGAGACACAAACTACCAAAACTGCCTTAAGAAAAAAAATAGACAATCTGGATAGACCTATAACACCTGAAGAGATTGACTTAGTAATCAAAAAACTACACAACGTAACACCCAGGCCCAGATGGCTTCCAAATTCTACCAGTTAAAGTGAGAAATGACAAAAATTTTTCACAAACTCTTCCCCAAAAATAGAAGCAGCGGGCGAGGGGCGGGGAACACTTCCAACTCATTTTGTGAGACCAGTTACTCTGATACCAAAATCAAAGACATCACAAGGAAAGTAAACTACAAACCAGTATCGCTTATGAATATGGACACAAAAATCCTCAACAAAATAGTACTAGCGAACTGAACATAGCAACATATAAAAAGAATTATATACCTTGACCAAGTACAATTTGTCCCAGAAATTCACGGTTGGTTTAACATTTGGTAATTAATTCATGTAATATGCCATATCAATAGAATAAGAAACAAAAATCACATAATCGTTTTAATAGACACAGAAAGAGTATTTGACAAAACCCAGTACCCTTTTGTGATTAAAAATTTTTTAAAGGAGGAGTAAAATGGAACTCCCTCAACCTAATAAAGGGCATCAATGAAAAAACCAGTTAACATCACAGTTAATGGTGAAAGACTAGATGATTTCCCCTGAGATCATGAATAAGACAAGGATGTCCGCTTTCATCACTTCTATTCAACATTGTGCTTGGGGGTACCAGCCAGGGTAATTAGGCAAATAAGTGAATGAATAAGTAAATACATCCAGATCAGAAAAGAAGTAAAACTATCTCTCCTTGCAGATAACTTGATTGTGTATAAAGAAAATCCTAAGGAATCCATCAAAAGAAAAAAACTATTAGAACTAATAAGTGAGTTCAGCAAGGTTGCAGGATACATTAATATACAGAAATCAATTGTATTTCTGTACACCTTCAATGAACAATGCAAAAATAAAATTAAGGGAAAAAATCCATTTACAATAGCATCAAAAATAATAATAGGAATAAATTTAACAAAAAAAAGTACAAAACTTACACTCTGAACACTACATTGTTGAAGGAAATTAAAGATTTAAAATAAATGTGAAAACAACCCAAGCTCATGAATCATAAGGTTTAGCATTATTAAGATGGTGATACTACCCAAAGCAAGACACAAATTCAAGGCAACCTAGAATCCTGCCTGCCTTTTTGTAGAAATTGACAAGCTGATTCTAAAATTCATATGAAATTGCAAAGGACCCAGAATAGCCAAAACAATCTTGAAAAAGGACAAAGTTGGAAGACTCTCACACTTCCCAATTTCAAAACTTACAACAAAGTAGTGATAATCAAAATGTATGGTACCAGCACAACAGAAGAGACCAGGACAACAGGAACATGCATTTGTAATTATAACTGAAGTTGTGCTCTAGATGCAGAATATGCTATAAACTATATGTTAAGGTTCTTCAAAATTGGATGGCTTCTAGTTCATGTGTTTGGTTATTTTGTTAAGATTTTACATACACTTTGGTTAGTCTCAAATGATTTCTTAACTACCAACTGCTGGAAAGCAATGCTACTTTCATTGATATAACAGGTAGGTGCATGTTAAAAAACAGATCTAACTCCTATACTTATCTACTTAAGTAGAAAGTAAAAAATTGTTATCTGAGTTAAAAAAAAATTATGAAACTGCAAACTGTAGTCTAACCTAAGCTATTTTCTTGTTTAGTAGAGCATGAAACCAGAAGTTTGAATTAGTTTAAGCAATTCATGGTTCATAACTAATGTCTTCCAATGGTGAGATATCTGGCACAGGATACTACTTTATGAGATATATTATTTTCAGATATAAGCCTTCAGTTCATTTGGCTCAACTCTTATCTTTGTTAAGAAGTAGAAAAATGGGTTTCAAATGTGTGTACCTTCCAGAACTGCCAGGTTATAGATGCTTTTGCAGATCATAGCTAAACATGTATACCTCAATACTAGAAAATATCTTAAAGGCACCTGGAGTGTTCAGTTAGTTGAAACTGAATTTAGTTAAGTTTTATTCAACAAGTTCATGCTTGACTAATGAAGCTTCTAGGTTTCTGATATTCTATGAAATAAATATACCTATTATATATTACATATGTAGAGAGAACTATGTTAGTGTACATATTGTCAAAAAGAACACATTAGGGACTTCCCTGGTGGTGCAGTGGTTAAGATTCTGCGCTCCCAATGCAGGGGGCCGGGGCCTGGGTTCAATCCCTGGCCAGGGAACTAGATCCCACATGCATACATACCATAACTAAGAGTTCGCATGCCACAACTAAGGAGCCTGCCTGCTGCAACTAAGGTGCCAGCGAGTTGCAACTAAAGGAGCCCACCTCCTGCAACTTAAGACCCAGCACGGGACAAAGTGAGAGAGTGGCATGGACTTATATATACTACCAAATATAAAATAGATAGCTAGTGGGAAGCAGCCGCATAGCACAGGGAGATCAGCTCGGTGCTTTGTGACCAACTAGAGGGGTAGGATAGGGAGGGTGGGAGGAAGACACAAGAGGGAGGAGATATGGGGATATATGTATAGCTGATTCACTTTGTTATAAAGCAGAAACTAACACACCACTGTAAAGCAATTATACTCCAATAAAGATATTAAAAAAAAAACAACCCAGCACAACCAAATAAATATATAAATATTTTTTTAAAAAGAACACAATATAAGCATTATATTTTAAAAAGTTTACAATTTTAATAGAAAAACAATTTTTATGACAGAGCTAAATATACAAGGTAAATTTAATTTTTAAAAAGAAAAATTAGTAAGAAGAATAGCAGAATTCTAGTGATAAAAGGACTGAAATAATATTTGGAAATAAACCATCTTTAAAGGAAAATATTAATTCATGCCAGACTCTATTAAAGTGCATAAAAAGGAAATTTATTTTAGAATTTACACCAAAGGCGCATTACAAGTACCTGTGTTACTCTGGCACAATAAGGTAGAAAGCCCAGCCTCAAAGATAACACGGCCTTGATCTCATATATTATACAGTCTGCCTCTTAGTACGTGCCTCATAAAGAGTTTGTTCCAGAAGTTGAAAACTACAAGCCAATTTCTCTGTCAATAGCTTTGTGAGTAATTCCAGCAACAGAGTAAAAGTCTAACTCATATCTCGCTAATCCTCTAAAGTCATGTCAATCTCTCAAGAAACTCCTGATTGTTTTCAATAAAAATTGATACAGGAGAGATATTTTCAGATTTTTTAAGTAAGTGAAATCATAAATAGTTACCATATGTAAAAATAAAACAAAAAGTAAATTTTAGGATATCTTTAATTTTTAAAACATTAAATCATCTTATTTGTGATGGTGAATTAAAGTGATGAAAAGAATAACTTGCACAGCCAACAGTACACAGTCACTTTCCTAAGAAGCCCGGCGGGAGAAGGAACTGAACCGAGAGCTGTGCAGAGAGGCTGACGGACCTGCAAAGTAATCCGTCAGGCAGCTTCTTACAGTCAAACTGCTACAGCCTCTTTCTTCAACGCTCACTGTGCTCAATTTAAAATCAAACATCGGCATGGAGGCGCTCACAGAGGCTTATTTTTCAGTGGCCTCACACACAATTCTGATTTAGATTTATCACATATACATCGATGTTTTTACCACAAAGGGAAAAAGAAAGAAAGAAAAACTGTGGTTTCAGAAGACGGACTCCATGAGAGGCTAGTAATGAATCCTCTGACCACAGAAAATCAGCCAGCAACAGACTGCCAATATTAATTACAGAAAACAATTTCTCAACATCATAACAAAAGGGTATGATAAATTTTTTCTAAAATACCCAATTCACTTTTATAATGAATCAAACTAACAAATATTTATAAATTATTTGTGTACTTTCAAGTGCAGTTTGTTTTGTTACTAATATTTATGCTTTTCTGGTACTAGTTTTTTCCCTGCTCCTGCATCCATATCTTCCCATAACTCTCTGGAAAGCCACAAATATCCCTATGGTTATGGGTAAACCACAAAAGTGGTAAACTCATCAAAATGTATTTTCATCTATGTAATAAATAAATCTGTTGTGAAGTTAAAGTCTCCTAACTTATATAAAATAATCCCATTAATCTATGAAAAATAATAATCATATTAATTTTACTATGGCTCAAACCCTTAGACAAATAATGTTCTGATTACCTGCTAATGTAAAGAAAACTGAGTAAATTTTATATTCATATTTAAACTACTGACTACCTATAAACAAAGTAGCATTTATTAAAATAGGATACACACTTAATTTATACTAACTTCCACTCAGATTTATATAAGTTTTTCATCCTTAATTTTTAAATACACACATCATGATTTTTTTCAAACATTATTAGTCAGGTATATACAAAAGTGAAATATGACATCCAAGCCAGACTGTGATTTTTAAAATAATGAACCTCTAAACAGCTAGTAATGTATCAATACAACGTGTAAAATTCCAATAAAATACAGGTATATTCTTATAGAAATGTTAGTTAGTCCTATAGTACTGAGCGATATTTACAAGCAAACATGATCCAAACAGCACATGCAGATTCAGGGTAAGTAAACACTCGGACACGAACTGCCAGTCGCACCTGGTCTCCACGGCAACAGATTATTTCTTCACAGAAAGGAGACCTACAGAAGAAAGAAAATGTATTCAATTAAGAAATGAATTTAGGTTTTACTTTCTTATTCCCAAGAAAGTCAGTATTTAAAATGATTTTTAGGCATAGGGAGGGTGGGAGGGAGACGCAAGAGGGAGGAGATACGGGGATATATGTATACGTATAGCTGATTCACCCTGTTATACAGCAGAAACTAACACACCATTGTAAAGCAATTATACTCCAATAAAGATGTTAAAAAAAAAGATTTTTAAAAATCCTGTCTCTGGGGCTTCCCTGGTGGCGCAGTGGCTGAGAGTCCGCCTGCCGATGCAGGGGACGTGGGTTCGTGCCCTGGTCCGGGAAGATCCCACATGCCGTGGAGCGGGTGGGCCCGTGAGCCATGGCCGCTGAGCCTGCGTGTCCGGAGCCTGTGCTCCGCAACGGGAGAGGCCACAACAGTGAGAGGCCCGTGTACCACAAAAAAAAAAAAAAAAAAATCCTGTCTCTGCTACCAATGGCTCTATAATTTTGGTAAAACTATTCAAATTATAAACTATTTCCTCATAGTCTATAAATTTTTAAAGTGACGCTATATAAGATCAGTGATCCTCAACCAGATTGCACCAAAACCATTGGGAAAATTATCCCGAACTCTCTAGAGCTACATTCCGGTCTTAATGAATCACAACCTGTGGCAGAAGGATGTATCGTAAGAGCTGCCTGTGTGACTCTGAACTCATTCCTAAATGAGAACCATACTGATGGCTGAGATTAAGTCAGAAACATCTATGTTACAATCCACCTACCGAAGACATGTGGCAAAGGCGCGCCGCGCATTTCTATACACAAAGTGTATCGGGAACCCTTTAAATGTGTGACCATCAGGTACAGCCCTCCTGATGGCGTCCTGAAATTCTTCATTGCCCGCAGATATACTGGTTGTACGCTCAAATTCATAAGATGCCAGAGCGGGTGATAAGAGATAGGAAAGCTGGTCTTCCCAAACAGTTGTGAGGCCAAGATCCTACAGCAATCGAAAGGGAAATTGATTATTTTATTGATTTTAATAATTGATTATTTTACTGTATGCCAAGAGATTTTTAAAACCTGTCATAATTTTCTTAGCTTCCTATTATTATAAGGATACACAGAAGTAAAAATTATAAAAGGAACCTCAGGTATCAGGTTTTACTTCTTAGAGAAACAACAAAAATCGGCCAATGCAATGTTAGTGAAGGCTCCAAATCCTGTACTTCCTTAATATCCACAAGACCATAAGGAATCATCCTACCGCGGAAGACAGAGTGTCACTGAATTCTGAGGTCACATTTTTTTTTTTTTTTTTTTTTTTTGCGGTACGCGGGCCTCTCACTGCTGTGGCCTCTCCCGTTGCGGAGCACAGGCTCCAGACACGCAGGCTCAGTGGCCATGGCTCACGGGCCCAGCCGCTCCACGGCATGTGGGATCTTCCCGGACCGGGGCACGAACCCATGTCTCCTGCATTGGCAGGCGGACTCTCAACCACTGAGCCACCAGGGAAGCCCCCTGAGGTCACATTTTATTTAACTTTAAAGAGTTTAGCAAGGTTGAATCTGCTTAATTTGATTGCTCCCACCATAAATTCAACTGTAGTACGGGAAAAAAGTCAACAAACAATTGCATATATAATTAAGCTCAAATATTTACCAAGCATTTATTCTGTAAAAGGTACCGAAGAGCACAGGCTTTAGGCCCTCAGGGAACTTAAAACATGTTGAAGGCAATTCTAATGTCATTTATAATATCAAATGAACTATTGCTATCTAGACACGTGATATTTTTTTAATGTTACAAACAAACTCAAAATTCTAAATATTTTGATTATCATAACAGATCTAATTTCACATTCAGTTACAACTGGTTTCAAGTGATTCCAAGGTCTATGATCACCTATACTTTTCCTCCGAATCCCACTTGCTGGTTTACAGACACCATTAACTTAGCTAGTGATCATCAATGGCATCCAGCTCAGTTTTGTTTTCTTTTTCTATACAAAGTAACTCTTACAATGTAATAAAATATCAGTTTCATTTGTGAACAGGAGCTAAGAAAACTAGAAGGCAATACAAGCAATGGAGGGCACAAGTCAGGGGCTTTGGCTTCCAGCAGTGCAGTGAGCTGGGGCCCTGACCCACCTATTGCTGCAAACACACTACAGATGCCACATTAAATACTTCCCAAAACATATTCCTAAATGCTTTGAGGAGTTGGCAAGTAGGTAAGATTTTAGAGGCCAAAGCTAAGAGTAATTGGGAGCCCAGAGAACATGCTTGATAATCAGCTTGCCTTTGATGGTCTCAAGGAACATGAGTATCAGGGCTCACCCAAGGTGGGGAGTCTACTAGGGAATCCCAAAAGGTGAATTAGAAATCAATCTTCTGTAGAAGTTTTGGACTCTAGTCTTTTGTTGGTTATATGTGTGGCAAATAACTTTTCCCACTCCAAGGCTGCTTTTTCACTCTCTTAATGATTTCTTTTGACGAACATAAGTTCTTAAAATATACTAATCTTTTCCTTTATGATTAGTTCTTTTTGTGTTTCCTTTAAGGCCCTTTACAAAAGAAATCTAAATGACTAATAAGAAACTTGATCTCATCAGCACTCAGGGAAATGCAAATTAAAGACACAACGAGGATACCATCTTACATCTACCTACTTTAATGTAATAGAAAAACAAAACAAACTAAACAAACCTGGAAAAAAATGAATATGAAAAAAATTAACCCAATATTTTCAATGGGGAATGATGTAAGTACTTTAAAAAGAGGAAATCCAAATTCACAAAAGTCTGAACAAGTCCACCGTTCTTCATTTCTAGAAGGAAGCAATAAATTCTCGAAGTACTGGTGAGTTTAGAAATTTTTGAATCTCAGAACTTTATTCTCATGATTTTCAAAACTACAAGCTTCATAAAGGAAGGGATTGAATTTGCTTTGTTTAGGGCTAGAATATTGATTGGCACTATTTTACATGCCCCCCAAATTATTAAATACATAAACAAATGAAAAAACTGCAGGAAAGCACAAATATCAGTGTTAATTACCTTCCTGTGTTCCGACACGAGTAGCCTGAGCTGCATTTCAATTTCATTGCTTGTTACCGAAGCATCGATCGTGGACGCACACAGCGGAGGGAAGGGAGGGAGGGACGTGGTGGCCCCTGGAGCACAAACGGATTTAATTGCTTCCTCACTCATGGGTTTCCATTTGGACTCATCATTCAAATCAAATACACAGCTTTCTACTGAGTCAGAGGGCTGACAGTTTCCCAGGAACATCTGATGATTGAAAACACAACCGATTGTTCTATACGGGTACAACGGTTTGGGCTGTTCAGCAGCTGAAGGCTCATCAGGACTCGTAGGTTTGTGGAGGTACCTAAAAAAGGTTAATCATAATTTTATATAATAAGAACTTAAAAAATAAGACAACAGCAGCTTATTGAGGAAAAAAATTATTCTAACACTTAAGGTCATAACTATTTCCCAAGAGTACAGTTTAATACTTGTTTTTCTTTCTTCTATTTCCACAATTTGATTACTCTATGTTAACTGTATGGCACATCTTATGATATAGAACCAATTTTATTCCTTTAACACAAGAACATATTCTGTGTATAGCATTAAGATCAAAAACATTTATCAGATAACAAAATAATTTAGTTACACATTTTTAGGTACAACTAATTAAAATGATTATCAACCAAGGAAAAAGAAAACCCAGGAAAATGAGAAGAGGGCCCAGGGCTGTGCCTTCAGGAACTCTCACATTTGAAGATAAAATGAAGGAAAACAGAGAACAGCCAAAGAGGAATAATGAAAACTGAAACACAGTGCTACGAGAGAAGCTAAGGAAGAGAATGTTCCAGGAAGGAGGGAACATTTCGCTCTTTCAAAATCTGATGACACTGAAAAAAAGTACAGTGGATTTACCAACACAGAGTTGGTAACCACATCAAATTTTCAAAAGAAATGATTTACAACTTGTATTTATTTTTAGGCTTAGGGATGATCATCAGGAAAAACATATGCCAGGACATCCCTGGTGGTCCAGTGGTTAAGACTCCACACTTCCACTGCAGGGGGCGCGGGTTTAATCCCTTCTCGGGGAACTAAGATCCCGCATGCCACGTGGCACGCACGGCCAAAAAAAAAAGAAAAGAAAAGAAGAAACATAAGCCAATTACACAAAATTAAAAATAAACGTAATTCATTTTTTATTAATATCATGTTGGTAAAGAACATTTTAGGTGTACAAATTTTCTTAGAGTTTAGTTCCTAGCTATCTTACTTGAAGTAATTTTTTACATAACCAAAATTATCAATACGTGTCTTTGAGTATCATCAATACAAACAAAGAACCTATAGTTTACAACATTTACACCCTCATGTTAATATCCTTATAAACTTAGTTGACAAACCTGTGTCCTGTTAAACTCTCCCAAAAAGTGATGGTTCCATCAGTCCCACATGTCATAACCCACGCGTGGGGCACTCCCTTGGCCTTTGTCCCGACACAGACAAAGGCTTCCAGCCCATACCCGAGAAGGAGGCTGCACAGGAGGTTGGCATGGTCTTCACAGTCTCCCTGGAAATGAAAGGAAGTAAAATTAACTATTTACTCCTTCATATTGTTTCCTCTTTAAATACAAAATTGCAAATAAAAAGTATTATTAAATTTTCACTTTTAATCATTAGTCCAGTGTTAAGCTAAAACAATGAGGGAAAAAAAGAATATACAAATTTTAAAAGCACCTATTTTACAAAGTCAGTGCCTACAAATCTGATAGTCATAATATGTACACTCTAAGATTCCAAAGTTTATAAAAAACTCATACAACATAGAAGGAAAGCAGTAAGAATTTAAAGATAAATAGCTAAAGAGCATGAACACACAAGCTGACAAATCATATAGTAGGAAATGAAAATAAACAGGAAAATACTCAAACTTAAATTAAAACAATGAATTAAAGTATCTATACATGATCGTTTTAAGGAAATACATACATAGAAAAAAATGATTGGGGGGCTTCCCTGGTGGCGCAGTGATTGAGAGTCCGCCTGCCGATGCAGGGGACACGGGTTCGTGCCCCGGTCTGGGAAGATCCCACATGCCGCGGAGCGGCTGGGCTCGTGAGCCATGGCCGCTGAGCCTGCGCGTCTGGAGCCTGTGCTCCGCAACGGGAGAGGCCACAGCAGTGAGAGGCCCGCGTACCGCAAAAAAAAAAAAAAAAAAGATTGGATAAAAGAACAACAGAACACCAACAATAGCTACAATTAGCGTAGATTATATATATATAGTTTCCCCTTCTCTTGTCTAAACTCTCTTTGATAATGTTATATTACTTTCACAATTTTAAAAAATTATGAAACAACAAAAATAATAGAAAATATCTGATATTTTCTGTGAAAAAAGTATTGAAATTAATTAAACAGTAAGGCTATAATTATATGAAGATATTTAAGTGTAGGACTACAGGTAATATACAAAAGCAAAAATAACTATTGAGGTCAGTGTTAGAATGAGGGATGATTTCTTTCCCCCCAAATTTTGCATTAGTGGCTCTACACTGCTGTCTTTTAATTAACAATAATAAAACAAATAGCACCTTATAATTGTTAAATTGACTTTTGAAAAATATAATATCCAACCTTTTAGACCCAGTTATTTCTATACATGAGATTTTGTATTAGAAAAAAATTTCAAAAGAAAAATAACAATATAACCAAAGACATTCAATGCAAAAATTCATTCGCAGTGATATCAAAAAAATTGGAAGCAAGCCTAACTTAGCCAAAAGAAACAGTTCCTATGATGGCAAAACAGATCCTATGACAACAAAACAGTTAAGTAGATTTTGTATATCAACTCATGAAAACTTTATTCAGCCATTAAAAGATGGAGATCATAATGACTGTAGCAACACATAGGAAAATGTTCAAAACATAATGCTAATTTATAAAAGCAGGGCACAAAATTTTATTTATATCAATTATAATTATGGAAAAATCATATATACACAGGAGAGAAACATAAAAATATAAAATAGATGAAAAATAGAATTATGGGTGAAATTTCACCTTTACTGTTGTAAAGCTATTGTTTGTGCAAGAAAAATATTTTAAATAATTTTCAAACTTCTAAGTCAAGCTGTGCTATCTCTTCAAATAAACTCAGGTAAAGAAAATAAAACAGAGACTCAAAGGGGGTGATTATTTGTTTTACAAAAGAATTATTTAGATAATAATTTAAAATATGTACCATTCCTACTATATTTGAAATTTTTATTTTAAGTTTAAATCCATACATACAACTTCTGGGAACTACAACTTGGGAATAAATCAAAATAATTTTTTTGATAAGTAATGTTTAACTGTTTTCAATTGTCTTTAAAAAGCTTTCCAATTGACAAATCAATCTCTAATCTAAATGGTTTCTTCCAATGTATAAGCTTTGCCTTGTGCATACCCATATGTACTATTTACACAACTTCAGACTAAAAATTATTTCAAAACAATAATACATTAAAGAAATTTATTTTTTCTGTTGTGTTTCAACAGAGTTGGAATGCTAAAGATAGTCTTGTTTTCATAATATCATCAAAATTTTAGAACACAGAAAATTAGAAAATATACCATAATATATAAAACTAGTTTACTGAAATCATTTACGTTCAACATCAATATATATACACAAATTCTTAAATATATACTTATATTTGGAACTAAATACCGTGCAATCCAACATTTTTTTTTCCATATTCAATTTGTAACTGCCATTTTCTCTTTAAAAAAAAAAAAGTACCGGGCTTCCCTGGTGGCGCAGTGGTTGAGAGTCCGCCTGCCGATGCAGGGAACACGGGTTCGTGCCCCGGTCCGGGAAGATCCCACATGCCGCGGAGCGGCTGGGCCCGTGAGCCATGGCCGCTGAGCCTGCGCGTCCGGAGCCTGTGCTCCGCAATGGGAGAGGCCCGCGTACCGCAAAAAAAAAAAAAAATAAAGTACCATCTAAGCAAATTTTAACCCATAAATAGTACTAAAAGACCATGGTTCTGGTCTTGGTGCTATATCTAATTCACTGTTTACTTCTCCACCTTGGTTTCTGACACTATAGTGCTTGTAGGTCCCTACACCTCACAAAAATCACATTATGTTAAATAAGAAATTACTTGAGAAAATAAAGATGTGAAGTTTTTTTTTTGTTTTTTTGTTTTTTTGCAGTACGCGGGCCTCTCACCGCTGTGGCCTCTCCCGTTGCGGAGCGCAGGCTCAGCGGCCATGGCTCACGGGCCCAGCCGCTCCGCAGCATGTGGGATCCTCCCGGACCAGGGCACAAACCCATGTCCTCTGCATCGGCAGGCGGACTCTCAACCACTGCACCACCAGGGAATCCCGTGAAGTTTTTTTTTTTTAATGTACTGACATTTAAATGTTAAGGAAAATGATGAAAACAAGATCGTGACTTGTTCAAATTGACAATACGTACTTTTTTCCGAAGTTAATTCTTTTACAAATATACCATAAACTCACAATAACTATGATGTACTGGTTTTTAGTTCTATTATGTGTGTAGGATACCTTGTTTCTACAGAGAAAGGCCAGCAGAGTGCACCACTGTTCCTGTTTACCTCCTCCTCCGATAACAGGGGCTCTTTCATAACCAAGGACATTAACAAATCTTGCTGCTTGCCTTGGAGTATCCAGAAGCCTCCCAGCTCGAAGTGGTTTAACATAAGAACAGACTGGTCTATTTATCCCATTTTCATCCTGGAGGAGAAGGGGAAAACATTATCTGTAATGACAGGTTAATCATTCCCAATTTTAACACTTTTTCTTAGAATACATTAATAAGAGGAAGTAATTCTGGACACCACTTCTTGAGTGCTCACCTGACATGCAGCACTAGGCTACTGAGTGTTGTGCCTGCAATTTTTCTTTTAATCCTCATAACATCTCTTATTATTTTCATTTCATCAATAAAGAAACTGAAGCTACACGCAGAGCAACTAAGCCCATGTGCCACAACTACTGAGCCCTCATGCCACAACTACTTAAGCCCACACACCTAGAGCCCATGCTCTGCAACTAGAGAAGCCACCACAATGAGAAGCCCACACACTGTAACGAAGAATAGCCTCCGCTCGCTGCAACTAGAGAAAGCTGGCGCACAGCAACGAAGACCCGACGCAGCCAAAAATAAATAAATACAATAATAAATAAATAAAGTTAAAGAAACTGAAGCTACAGCTATTACACAACAGAGCCAGGATTCAAACACTGAGCCATGTGACTCCAAAGCCTGTGACAGTAAGAACTTAAACCATCGTACGACCCAGCAATCCAACTCCTGGATGTACATCCAAAGCTACTGAAATCAGCATCTCAAAGAGATACCTACACACCCATCCCAGGTCACTGCAGCATTATTCACAACGGCCAAGTTATGGAAACACCTAAGTGTCCATCAAGGGGTGAATGGATAAAGAAGGTGTGGTGTGTATGTATACACAACAGGACATTATTCAGTTCTTCCCTGTGCCATTTCTCTGATCCACTTCCTCCCTCCCTCCCTGTGCAGGTGCCCCCTCTGGTCCGGGATTCCACAGGGCAGTGAATAACCGCACCCTAGACTATATAGACAGCAGAGAGCCAGTTATACCTCAACTGGTTTCTCTTCACCCTTGTCCTGACGTCACCTGCCCAGTCATTCAACGTATAGACAACGCTATTGGAAAGTCAGAAGCCACTTCCCGCATTTCCACTACCAGTCAACTAGGTTTCCCATTCTCAAGCTCCTCACCTAGAAACTGAACCATTTTTAGTCTGTTCTAAAATCTAGGGAATGTAGGTTAAAGCTAGACAAATGTATAGGATCTGAGAAATACTACCCAAAATACACTATACTCATATGAAAGCACCTACTCGAGGCTGAATACATATAAAATATTTGAATGGTTCCTCAGAAGTTGTAAAAAAAAAAAAAATGGATGTGATCATTTATCTTATGTTGGTTCATTAATAAGAGAAAATGGGCTTAGGATACAGAAAAAGTAGCTGCAGAGGGACTTCCCTGGCGGTCCAGCATTTAAGACTCTGCGCTCCCAATGCAGAGGGCCCAGGTTCGATCCCTGGTTAGGGAACTAGATCCCACATGCTGCAACTAAAGATCCCGCGTGCCCAACTAAGACCTGGCACAGCCAAATAAAAATAAATATTTTTAAATTATAATAAAAATAAACAACAGAGGCAGAGATACATAACTAAATTGCTGTAAAATATTGCTGATCACCAGCTTAGAGATATGGGTTAAATAAAATTATTACATGCAATATTGTTTGCCTTAAAAAAGTACCCTAACAAAAAAATACATGCCTACACTCCCAATTCTGCACATGAAAGTTGAATTTATATATAAATTGCAAAGTGTCCCAGTACTTAATTATTTAGTACAAAGTATCTATCAAGGACACACTCCAAGTTAAACAAAATGAGTTTTCATCTAATTTAAATCAAATATATTCAAAAAAGGTTTAGAAAAACAATTGAAAAAGAAAACCAAAATAAAACAAAGCTTGTGTTATGTCACTCACCTACTTACTACTGTAAGAGAGTACTACAAATTCAGCATTCTATTTTATAAATAAACTTTCATTTGTCTGGAATAAATACATTTTACAAATTCAAGTTAAATGAAATTTACATTTACAACAGTAAATCTCAAATAAATACATTTTACAAATTCAAGTTAAATGAAATTTACATTTACAACAGTAAATCTCAAATACAGGTGTGAAGCTTTTCTCATACAATTTACAAACCTGTGCAAAAATCTTAACCAGCCGTGAATTGTGTGAGGGTCGAATTTGCAAATATTCTCTCCACCACTGCTTAGCATACACAAGAAATAAACGCTCTTTCTCTGCAGTTTTCTGACGTTCCAAAGCAAGCTTGAAATTTAAAAAATATATATCAATTTATATTCATTCTGCTTAATTAATTACTTCAAATATGTAACAAATCTCTGCATTTCCTCCATCGTTACCAGTACCCTAATCGAAGACACCACCATCGCTTGTCTGTAAGGGCCTCCTAACTGGTCTCCCTGTTCTCACACTTCCCAGGACAATCCAGTCTCCATACAGTAATCAGAGCCACCATTTTTTTTTTTTTTTTTTGAGGTATGCGGGCCTCTCACTGTTGTGGCCTCTCCCGCTGCGGAGCACAGGCTCCGGACGTGCAGGCTCAGCGGCCATGGCTCACAGGCCCAGCTTCTCCACGGCATGTGGGATCCTCCCCGACCGGGGCACGAACCCATGTCCCCTGCATCGGCAGGCGGACTCTCAACCACTGCGCCACGAGGGAAGCCCCAGAGCCACCATTTTTGACCCCAGACAAAAATTTTTAAATAATGATTCATATTGTCCTTCTCTTGCTTAAAACTAACAAATGATAATTTTCTAAAAAGAGAACACTTTCTACAATTAACAGGTAAATATACTACTATGAAAACACACACACAAAGAAGAGAAATTCAGGATTATTTACCTGTGTGTTCACTACTTCCTGAGATAATGTTTGATTGAGTGGTGGGTACATCTCAAGTTTTATATTTAAAATTCCCACAGAAACTTTTGATTCTGTGCCTGTAAATGTAAATAAATGTAACTTCAGAAGTTTTAATACTATATATATTTAGTCAATCAAAGTTCAACCAAAATAATTTAAGAATTTTTGTACTTTACCACTTGCATGAAATAAAGATAATATTTAATGTCATCTTTAATATTCATATTAAAAATGAACCAAATCAAATTAGTTTTTATTTTGTTCAAAGGCCTTTATCTAGTTATAAGGAGATTACCTATTTTCTTAGCTTCCAAATCACATTTTAAAGGACTTTCCAGACCTAAAGAATTTATGATTCTTGATTTTTATCTTCATTAAAAACAAAGTCAAAGCAACTGGGTTTTTTTTCTTCTTCTTTTTTTTAGTATCAATAATGTATATGTGTCAATCCCAGTCTCCCAATTCTTCCCACCCCCCCCCTTGGTATCCATACATTTGTTCTCAACATCTGTGTCTCTATTTCTGCTTTGCAAATAAGATCATCTGTACCATTTTTCTAGATTCTGCATATATGCATTATTACACGATATTTGTTTTCCTCTTTCTGGCTTACTTCACTCTGTATGACACTCCCTAGGTCCATCCACGTCTCTACAAATGACCCAATTTCATTCCTTTTCATGGCTGAGTACAAAGCAATTGTTAACACCTCATTCTCAGAAAATATTTATACATTTTGTCACATACAGTAAATTTCCATTTATCTCTTCCCATTTTTCACATTACATGTGCATACAAATTTTTAATCCATGCCTGGATCTAAAGAATTAGAAAACAAATATACTTCATACCAGAACTATTTAATATTTCTTTGATGAATCAGAAATTTCCAGGTCATTCTATGACTATTGTGTTAGGTCTATATTTGAAAACAAATAATAGTTATCTCTTTTGAGAATAAATATCCTGGGACTTCCCTGGTGGACCAGTGGTTAAGACTCTGCACTCCTAATGCAAGGGTCCCGGGTTCAATCCCTGCTCAGGGAACTAGATCCCGCACCCTGCAACTAAGACCCAGCGCAGCCAAATAAATAAATAGATATATATTTTTTTAAATCTCCTACATAGAGCTTTCTCCCTACTATTTACTTATGGAAAAACGTATTCTGGGTTCTAACTTATCAAAATCTAAATTACTAAAGCTCTATTGTCCACTGGCCAAGTTTAACTCTGTAACCAAATTTCAATACCACAAGTATTGGGTCGGCCAAAAGGTTCGTCCAGGTTTTTCCATAAGATCTTTTTGATCAACCCAGTAATTGCATAATATGTAGTGTTTAAAACAGTGCAGGTGTTATTTTGTTTTTCATTCCACTAGCAAATATGTATTACGTATCAGGTAGCATGCAAGAGTCCAGGAATACAATGGTGACAAGACAGGTACCATCTCCGTTCTCAAACAATACTACCATTGATACTGACATTGAGCAAATTAGCCCTTCTTTGAGCCCCTTTCCCACCTGTAAAAGGTTAGAAGAATACCTACTCCATGTTCTGCAAGAACCGCTGGTACAGGAAGGCCCTGGCACTGATGGGATGCGCAGTATTCTGGGCTGTGCTAGGATGGAGGTTGTCACTCCATCCTAGCATTCGTGTGTGTGTGAAGGTGAGTGCATTCGTGTGTGTGTGAAGAATCTTAACTTTCTTTATAGCAAATAAATTTGGAGGAAAAAAGCCGTCAAGATTTCTTTATGCATCTCACAGAAAAAAAATTTTTTTCCTTTAGACAAGGCCAGAGTGACTGTGAAGTTCTATAACTGTAATTATAGAACTGTAATTATAGAACCACTGTAATTCCAATGAAACTCTTTTTACATGTTTCCCCCTTGGCTTACAAAGGCATTTTTAAAATGTAAAATGTATTTACAAACCAACTGTGGCTATAAAAAGGTAACAGTGATATTAATCATCATACCTACACCCATAAGTTCCACAGTAAGATTGGTCACTCCATTTTCTGAGCCCAAAACCGATCGCCATTCAAGAAAATAGGATGCTACTAAAGTGGTCTCGGCAAATATGTCTGTTTTGATTAGCACCATATGAACTGGGTCACTTATTGATAACATTGTTGTTGAATCAGCCATTCTAGTTCCATCACCTAGCAACATAAACAAAAAAATTACACCACATTACATATCCAGTTAGACCAACGTAAAAGAATACATTCATTGAAAAGGATACTAATAATAAACAAAATCAAACAGAGCAAGTTGGCAATGCCTCAGGAAGCATGCTACACAGACTGGGAATAAAAGTACAGTCCTATTTGTATCACTAACTTTTGAGAGGACTGGGGAAACTGTGACAAGTTACTTAGTTACTTAATGCATATTGGTGTTTTCTGACCTCTAAGAGGTAAGTCTGCTCTTCAAAAGTACATAAATAATATATGCTACCACAATAAAAGGCCTTCAAATATGTCAACATTCCCCTTTAATATTTCCCTTTAATAAAGGTACCATTATACCATTATTCCCCTTTAATAAAGGTATTTTAGGAATAAAATACCTTTATCCCAAAGCCTCACAAAACTGAAATATCCAGCACCTTGGAGCTAGCAATTTAAGCCATTAACTGCCTTATTAAGGTAACATTTTTCACCGGGTAAAAAGTAACAAAATTTTAGTAGTGCATTAGCCATCTCAGTAATCTAAAATTCTGAACGTATAATTATAAAACTGTTAAGTTTACAAATATGTTATAAAGATTTTGATACTGACAACTAAAATATGTAAGATACCTTTACAGAAAGAAACAATGTAAAATAATTACAGTAATCAAGCATCATAATTTTAAACTCATAAAAATGAGTAATAGATTCACATCTAAACTTTGATTGTAGAAGTTATGTGACATCATAAATCTAGCCATCTTTCATAAACGAGAAGGATCCTGTCTCATTCTCCACCTAACAAGCATTTAAATTTTTATTACTAAAGAACCAACCATTAAAACAGTCAAAAAATAATATTCAGGGAAAACTAATTTGCAAAAAATAAAGCAAGAAGGTAGGTGTAAGTAGTTTAAGTAGAAAAAAGCAGCGAGGGAAAAAAAATAAAACAAAAGACTGGGAGATTCATCCATTATAAATCTCTCCTTAAGCAGAAGTTGTTTATTGCAGAAGTTGTACTGCAATAAAACCTAACAAAGATTTACAAAATTAAATGGCAATTTATTATTGCTCCTTACCTAAATTTTCTCTGTGTACTTCAAGTAAAAAGCCATCCTGAAAATCTGGTTCACAGGCACATGGAACAGGTTTAGAACGAAAACGTTGGTTTCGAAAATGTAAACATAAAGTAAAGGTTGAACAAGCTTGTCCTGGTAAAGGCTCAGGTTCTTGCAGATGTTCCAAGAAAGCTTTTCCACCCAAAACCTGAAGGTAAAGATACCTCCGTGTTGGATCAATATTAGCTGTAAAGTGTAGCAATATATATGAGGAAACTGCCAATTAACTTAAGCAATGTGATCAAGACAATAGGAAATAATAACTTGACAGAAATAAAACCAAAGACTAAATAAAGAGTAACATATTTACTAGATACCAGGCCCCTGTGTACCCCGCGAAGAAAAGATACCCAATACGATATCTTTTTCTGAATTTACACTCTGGCTACTTTCTCCCAGCTAGAAAGGAGTCAGAGCCAAGGTTTAGAATACCTTTATTTTTTAGTTGATTATCCAACATTCCTTCACCTCCACAAAGCAACTCAGTCAATTACCAACTCAGCTAGTATACTTGTTAGATAATTACATTGCCATTAAAAAAGCAAGGCTGTACAATTTATAAGATATATTAATAAAATATGAGAAACAGGTGGTCCTGTTTTTGCTTCCACCCAGCTATACATTAAATCTTCTGATATACTTCATGCAAAATAGAATCTAAGTTTTTTGAATGATTAATCACAAAAATATAAGTATCTCATTCTGGAAAAAAAAAATCGAAATGTTTTCTATCAAATACCAAACAGTACAGCCCATCAATATGCAGTACTATCCACAACTAAATTAATGTTAAGAAGAAATATACATACTTTTTTTTAACAACGTTGATTGTCTGTCAGTAAAGCCAACAGGTTGTTTTGGAGAGGAAGGGAGTTCTTGATCAACATTATCCTAGAATGGCAGAAAAAAATCAAAACAAATTAGAAAACAAAAATTATAGTTAAGCAAGGAAATGCCAATAATGGGACTAAGAACTGAACCAAAAGTAGATAGGATAAAATCCCCTCAAAATGTCCTTACTTTCCTAGCATAGTTAAAATAATGAAAAGCCTGCCAAAACAGTAATGCAACTGGTCACTCCTAAAGTCTAACACGAAGGAATTAATGTTCAAGCCATGTCCACAGAATGCTAAAACAAATTCTTAACACTTTACAAAAGGTTAAATTTTCTCCAAACCTCATATAACATCCGGCTTGTGATTCCACCAGGACCAGAACTGATTTTAATAAGGAAGTGACACATTCACACAGCAGAAGCTGTTACTAGGTCAATTTCTATAACAAATGAGTTTATAAACCTCAAAAACCAAAAAAGGATGCTGTACTAAAACACTTATTCCCTGGTGTATTATGAAGTCCATCCAATTTTCACAATATATTACCTAGGTATTGAGGTCACAGTCTCTCATTATTGCCTCAGTTTCAAAAGAAGACCTACTTACTAATTTGTGTACTGAGAGGCTATCACCTCACTACTGACCTATTTGTATGAAAAGATTTGAAGGTTCTTATGCAGACAATTATTTTCTTAAAGAAACTGATAATTTGTTCATCTTAGAAAACACAGTACCAAAAGAATGTGTTTATTTTAAAAATAAGCTTAATCTAGAAAAATTATAGAATATTAGTAAAAAAGAATTAGGTTGGAGTGAACTAATTTGACTAATATATATACTTAAAGTTACAGACCTAGAAAATAACAAGAGAAAACTCTCACTGCAAAGGGAATAATCAGGTCCATAACTCCAATTTCACTGAGGCATAATCCTACCTGCTCCATTCAAGAGTAGAGTAGCTCATACTTGAGACAAGGATATTACTAGACAAAATGGTCTTATTTAAAAAGTAGTTTTACTAAAAGGAGAGGCCCCAAATATGGACCCTACGAGCAGCAGTAAGCATGAGAATATACTTAGACTCTCAAATTTTTTCCTCTAAAAGATTACTCACAGTAACAAAATTAAGTTCTTTCATCACATCATCAATGATTCCCCGGCGTCTAAGGGCTTTGATCAAATCTTCCGTTGATAACTGTTGTTGATCAGGTGCCAGTTCTTCCCGTATGGTCTCAGCAAGGATTTCTCTTATCCTGCCATGGACATCCATCTATGCAGAAAACTCGCATTACGGCTTACAACGTTACAAATCAGTCAAAGATTGCCAACTAGCTAACCTCTTTCTAAAATACTGACCCGCCCCCCAAAAAATAATAATCATAATGAGAGTGTAGACTAAATTCAGAAAGACCTCTAAAGTAACAATAAATGTGAAACTGTCACCGAAATTCACTGAGAATAAAGATAACGTTTTAAAAGGAAAAACACGTTTAAAGATGAATTTTTTAGTACGAATTCTAAAAATAAGCTCTACTGCTTATCTATTACCTTTGCTAGCATTTCCCCACAAATAACACTCAACCGAAACCAATTTTTTGAGAGTAGAGACCTGCAGGAGACGATCAAAGGCTAAGTGTCAGCTTTCAACTTTTTAGATGTGACCGTGAGTTAACTGACTGACCCTTTATGAATCTGGGGGACACAATGCCGTGTCAAGACCACGGCGGGGCTGAAAGACGCCGACACTCGGCACAGGCACGCGGCGGGCGGGAGGCGGCTGCTGCGGGGCCCCAACTGAGTCCCAAGGACAGGCAACACTTCCACTCCAGAGCACCGGCAGCCCCTCCGCCGCCACCTCCCCGGTGAAGCGACGGCCTGCTGCCCCACAGCTGTGCTCGACGCGACTCCGCAGAGCTTGCCTCCCGCCCCAGCCCGGCCCCCGCCGCCCGCCCCGCCTCGCCTTGCTCAGCTGCTGGTGGATGAGCTGCTTCAGCTCGGACGCCTTCTCCGGAGGCAGCGACATGCTGGGCTCCCCTTCGGGCTCCCCGGCCGCCGCAGCGTCTCCGCGGCGGAGCGAGAGCCCGCGACCGCTCGACTCGCGCGCTCCCGGGCCGCCGCGTCTGGCCGGCGGGGAAACCTGGCGGCGCCAACTGCAGTTTCCAAACGGCGGCCGGGCTGCCCCCGCGCCGCCTGTCAGTCATCTCGGCCGGCGCCCCCCCGTCGGCCCCGCCCGCCGCCTCCGCGCGGTGCCCGCCGGCTCCCTGCGGCGCCGCCCCTGCCACCGCCCCTCCACGCAGGCCCTGCCGCACGCCGCCTCGGCAGGCGGTGGCACGGGCACCTCAGGACCCCGTGCCGTGGGCCTCGAAGAACCCGCGCCGAAGGCCTCGTAGGACCCCGCGCACCGCCTGTCCGCATTTCCGGCCGCAGGCTTTTCCCGCTGTAGCAGCCGTCTAGACCATGTTTGTCCCCTGCGGGGACTCTGTCCCCGACCTCGCGGGGTGCACGCTCCTGATGGTGAGTCCGGCCCCGAGGGAGGGGGCGGAGTGGGGGTCCGAGCGGCGGTCCCCGAACGCCCGCGGGTCTACGGCCCCGAGTCCTGGTGGCTGAGAGCGGAACGTGCTGGGGAGTGACCTGTGCTTGGCTAGTGTCGTGCGGGCCACTCGCTTTACATTTCATCCTGGAAAACCTTTTCTCAGTTAGTTAGGGGGTCAGGTTCAAGCTAGCGAATCGTTGTCATTAGCCAGGAAACTACAGACGGGTTGCTAAAGACTTTGGCTCACTCAGTGAACGTTCTGTGGTGTCAAAATGTGACAAAAAAGACTAGATTCCTCAAGGATTTTGCAGTTTAGTTGGAAACACATGTATATAAATAAGGTTAGAACGTTGAAAAAGGTACAGAAAGGCCCTAGGATTTATTGGGAGGGGGAGGGACACAAGGACCTCTTAAGAAAAGCTTCATATTTGGAATTTAAAAAACAAACAAAAACTTATAGATACAGAGAATGGATTGGTGCTTGCCAGCAGGGGTGGATAAAATGGGAGAAGGGGGTCAAAAGTACAAATCTCTAGTCAAAAATAAGTCCCGGGATGTAACTCAAAGCATGATGACTATAGTTAATACTGTATTGTACATTTGAAAGTTGTTAACAAAGTAGATCTTAAAAAGTTCTCATCACAAGAAAAAAAGGTTTTTCTGACTGTGTGGCATTGGTTACTAACTAGACCTGTTGAGGTTATCATATTGCAGTATGTACAGATGTCGAATCACAATGTTGTACAACTGAAATTAATATAATGTTATATGTCAATTATATTTCAGTTTTTAAAAAGGATGATGGTAATAGAAAAGTTACTTTTTGATAATTTTCATCATAATAGTGCACACAAGAAATATTAATGGGGACTTCCCTGGTGGTCCAGTGGTTAGGACTTCACCCTTCCACTGCCGGGGGCACGGGTTTGATCCCTGGTCCAGGAACTAAGATCTTACATGCTGCGTGGCCAAAAAAGAAATAAAATGTCAATAAATGCTTAAATTAGCATGTGATAGTGTACTGAGAAAGGAAATTTGACTTCATTTCAAAGTATCTCCCTGAAAAATATTTATTAATCACAAAAGACAAGAAGTGTTTTTGCAGGAGATACCTGGCAAAAAAAAAAAAGAAAAAGAAAAATGTCATAGAGAAAGTAATGTCCAAAAGATACTAGGGGTACCCTTGACAGTGGAGTGGTGAAGAGGGAAGCCATGTTAGGTTGAAGAAATGGAAGATTCATTCCATTGGGGTATTTAGTAAGTGTTCAATCAGTAGTCTGAAAGGTGGAGCTAATGAAGGGGTCAGAATCCAGCTGTGATTCACCTGAGCGTAAGCGTGCAGTACCAGTACTGTGATTGTTGTCTTCTGACTAAACTTTTTAAAGTGCTGCTAATTTGGTTGACTTAATGAATATATTATTTTACTGTTTCAGCCAGCAGTATCTGTTGGAAATGTTGGCCAGCTTGCAATAGATCTGATTATTTCTACACTGAATATGTATAAGATTGGTTACTTCTATACTGATTGTCTTGTGCCGATGGTTGGAAACAATCCATATGCAACTGCAGAAGAAAATTCAACAGAACTCAGTATAAATGCTGAAGGTGTGTTATATTCTCCTACAAGGTAGAGTTGTTTTAAATCAGAACCAGACCCTCCCAGTATGTCCTGCAGCGCCTGGCACCGGCTCTGTGCAGAGTTCAGGACACTGTGTTCTCCTCTCCTGCATACACCCTGGTTTAGTCCTTAGCCTTTCCTAAATGGCAGCTCCCTTGAGAGATGTGGTTGTATTTGTATCCTTGGATGGAATTTGAGATACCTATTTGTTTAACGTGGGGTTTTTCCCCTTTTATCCTCAGTTTTATTTTCTCTCCTTACTGGCATGGGTAAGCATCACTAATATCAGGGAGAGAGAATTCCACTGGGCTCAGTCCCGTATGTTTAATATACGCTACCTCACACAGGCCTCTGCCATCCTGTCACGTTGTAGAATCCGTCATAACACTGACGAGGCTCAGAGAGGCCGAGTTTCCTAACACTGCAGTAGGTGTGGGCTCTTCCCACGCCGTACGTCTCCACAGTTCCTTGTTGGACTGTCAAGCTGGGTTAGTTGGGGCACACAGTTTACAGCCCCCAGCCACTGTGTTCATGATGAGACTGCCCCTCGGGAGGAGAGGAAAACAAAGGGGCCGTGATGGGCAGCTGCTGCCTTGGCCTCTCAGTCTTCGGTTTAGAAGCCAAAGGTGACAGGAGCATGAAAGACCGTAGGTGGACCGAGAAACAAGTGAGGAAGCATTTTGGGTTTTGTCAGTCTTACTAACCATGTCATTAGCTTGCAATAATGAAATACACTTTAGAAAGATGGTTTTATTAACACTAGATAATTTCAAGTATTGCCTTGAAGGACAAAGGACTATAAATGGTAGAACTAGAATTTTTATATTTAGACTAATGATAACAACTGTCATTTGTTGAGTATCTCCTCTGAGCTGAACACTGTGCATTTACATGTGTTAATTCACTTAATGCTCACAACTACTCCATGGGTGGTTTTATAGATCAGGGAACCAGTGCACAGGGAATCATGGTCCCATGATTAATCGAGGCAGCCTGACCCAGAGACCTGCCTCCCCGTCACCTGCTAATGCACCTTCGCTCCAGCAGAAGACCCACTGGCTTTTTCCTCTGACACAAACTGGCAGCAGGTCCATTGGAGACAGTTCTTTAATCCACTTTTTTATTTTTTAAGATGAGGTGTCTTTTTGAAATAAATTATAGACATCACAACATTCCACCCCCAAATATGTAAGTATGCACCTCTTATAGTACATTTTCTTACATAGCTAAAACACCATTGCATTTAACAAAATTAGCAATATCTTCCTATACCCTATCCAGAGAGGCCCAGTTTACCGAAAACTGTCCTTTAAAGTTAGTTTGTCCAGACCAGGCCATAGTACTTCTGATTATCGTGCCTTTGAAATCTCTTACCCTGCATAATCTCTTTTCCTTCTTTGCAAAACTGATTTATTGAAGGAAAAAACGGGACACATTGTCCTATAGAATGTCCCACCTTCTACGTTTGTCTGATTGCTTCCTGTGGTGTCATTTGCCACGTTCCTCTAGTTTCTGTATTTTCTGAAACTGGAGTTAGGAATAAAGGCTTGATTATTTAAAAGCTAAATATTTTTAGCCAGAATATGTGAAAGGCGATGTTACATCACCTGACAAGAAAAAGGATCTGGAAAACAGGGTCTTAACAACAAAAAAAGACCTTCGTGATACACTGGTGGAGAACACAAGTGTTGCTGTTGTAGAAAGTGGTACATCTTATATTTTAAAGCTCAGCCTGCCCTTTTCCCTAATTCCTAGACCTGCTCTAGCCTCCTTTGCCCCACACATACCTGGTGGTCAGCAGACTCGCTGATGGAGTACAGCCGTGGCCACCCCACGTGCACCAGTCCGATGAGACAACCCCGAAAAGACCTGTATAACAGGAGAGACGTGATCCACCAAAGGCTGTGCCCAAGTCTAGGGTTATTTGTAATCTTTTTACAGTAACTGAAAGCCTACCCCTTGGCACAGTGGCCTAATCACGTGTCCTCAGGCACTCTGTATTTTGTCCTTGGGTCATTTTGGAGCATCTCATTCTTGGAGGTGAAGTTGGGCAGGACCTCTTAAGCGTCAGTAAAGTAGGCCCCTTGTAGAATCTGATGAAAATTGTGGATCCTTTTTGCAGAAAAAATTCACACACGTCGACTCACAAAAATTTTTGCATGTTATTTCAGGTCTTTCAAAAACTCCTAAAGAACACATGTACCTATTGCAGGTATTTTATTACCCAGCTAACATTCGCTGCATTTTATTCTTCCTTGTTCTAATCCCAATGACTGTTGCTGTTCTCTAGAGAAAAGAGGAAAGAATATCAGAAACCAAAAACGATCTTAAGAATGATGTCATTTGTCATAATGCTAGAAATTTCCAGGGGAATACTTCTCTGGATTTACAGTCAAAGAAGAGAAATAATTTTTGATAATTTTCTTACAGTTAACTTTTCAGCACTGAATGTATTCTGTAGAATAAAGCCCACAGGTGAATTCTGAGGTATTAAAGTGTTTTGTTTTAACTAAATGATATAGTGCATATGTTCTATATTTTAACTATCGAAAACATTTAGATACAGAAGTTCTCCTAGTTCAGCTTTTTATCATTATAACTTCACTTGTATGACTCCTTCAATTTAACTATCATTTGGTTTCATTTTCTTGGACTTGCAGTGTATGCATCACCTTCAAAGAAACTAGTGGCTCTTCAGTTAAGATCCATTTTTATTAAGGTTAGTATGTTATTTTTGCCTTCTTAAGTTTATTAAAGTGCAATATAATGAGAAAATACTGAGTCATTATCATTAAGACTCAAAAATCATTTCTTTGTTTATGTTTATACAGTTAAGCAAGGTCTGATTCTATAGAGAAATACTCATAAAATTTCAGAGTTGTTAGTATTGTTTCATGAATATATTGAAAGGAATTGGGACATATAGCTTGGGTCTTATATATTCCTGATTCAGGTAGCATTGGTGAAAAACTTTAAGCATATAAATATTACAGGTTTATTCTATTTGAGTTACATTTCAAACCAGTGGCATCTACATAAAAATTATATATATATGAAAATATTTTCTGAATCCAACTTCTTTCGTCTTCCGCTGCCACCACTCCAGTCCAGCCACCCCCTCCCTCATGCCCTGATTCTGCTCCTGCACCACCCGCCCCGCAGACAGCTCTACCCGTGATCCTTTAAATCTTAATCAAAGCACGTCACTTCTTCCTTCCAAACCCGCCAGTAGCTTCCCATCTCAAAGCGAGTTCACAGCCCTCACCATGGCCCGACAGGCCCTACATCTCTGACGTGGCAGCCACTAGACACATGTAGCTGTTTAAATTTTGACTCATTCATTAAAAGTAAGTAAAATTAAAAATTCAGTTCCTCTGTCCCAGTAGCCACATTGCAAGTTCTCCACAGCCATGCGTGGCGAGCAGCTGCCATAAAGAGCATTTGGTTACCATGGAGCATCTGCGGGGCAGCTCTGTCCCTGGCCCCACGTCCAGCTGTCCTGCATGCCTGTCCCCTGCTCCCGCTCTTGCTTGCCCTGCTCCAGCCACACTGGCCACCCTGTGCTGTTCAAACACATTAAGCTCATCCTGTCTCAGTCCTCACAGTAGTTTCTCTGCCTGGACCACTTCTCCACTGGACACCTGAATGGCTCACTTCCTTTAGTCTTTGCTTAGCTGTCCCTCATCAGAAAGACCTCCCCCCAGCATCCTTTCTCTTGTCTTATCCTGAGCTAGTTTTCTTCACGACTCCTCACTTCCCACCTGATAGAATGGAAGTTCCTTGAGAAAAGTGACAAGGTGTCATTCACTCCTGTATCCTCGGCTTCTAGACAGAGCCTTGGTGTAGAGTGGATTGAGGTACCACCTGTTCAGGGGGGCAGAAAGGTCTCCCCTTCCCGGGGGCCCCTCCACACACACCCACAGTCACCATGTTGTAGGAGCGGGATCTCACGGGTGCACTTCACGTCTGGCCTCCTTTACTCCACATTCTGTCTGCTAGGTGCTTCCACATTGTTGCAGGTAGAGGTAGTTACTTCCTTCTCACCTCTGTGCATGAATCTGTTGTGTAAATAAACCATGATTTACCCATACTGTTGATGGAGCATTTGATTTTTTTTCCAGTTTGAGGCTATCATGAATGGAGCTATGGTTATTTTAATATTTATTACTCTTTCCTTAGTTAACAATATCACACAAAAAGTTTGGCAGTGAGAGTTGCTAGCAGTTTTACATTGTGCCACGTGGCTTTTTTGTTCTCTTCCTAATATCTGTAAGTTCGAGAAGTAAGATGGACAATTCAGACACTTCTAAACGAATTTTTAAAAATTAATTAATTAATTTATTTATTTATTGGCTGTGTTGGGTCTTCGTTGCTGCATGTGGGCTTTCTCTAGTTGTGGCAGGCAGGGGCTACTCTTGGTTGCGGTGCACAGGCTTTGGGCGGGGGCTGCTCGGCTTCTCATTGCAGTGGCTTCTCTTGTTGCAGGGCGCGGGCTCTAGGCGCACGGGCTTTGGTAGTTGCGGCACACAGGCTCAGTAGTTGTGGCTTGCGGGCTCTAGAACACAGGCTCAGTAGTTGTGGCGCACGGGCTTAGTTGCTCCACAGCGTGTGGGATCTTCCCGGACCAGGGCTTGAACCCATGTCCCCTGCATTGGCAGGCAGATTCTTAACCACTGCACAACCAGAGAAGTCCCTGAAATTGTTGATAGATGTAAATAAAGAGTGATTTCAAAGTAGCAAACATTTTTTGAGCATAGATTCTTTGCACCAGTAATACTCTAAATACTTCAAGCATGTTGCTCTACTCAGTCCTCAAAACAATCCTAGGAGGCAGATGCTAATTATCTTAATTTTACAAGTGAGAAATCGGAAACACAGAAGCTCAGGCAGCTTGCTCAAGCCGTGTGGTTCATGGGTGGAGCCAGCATTCTAGACCCGGCAGCCTGTCTCTGGAGCTGGCCTCTCTTAACCACGACACAAACGGCCCTTCTGTTTTTAAAAGGTAGCCATTTCTTACCTGCATTTTATATTTTATTGAATAATTATTTTATTAACAGTCTCTGAAAAGAGTTTCCATAAAATGGGTTTTCCCCCCAAATTTTATGACCCAGATCAGTCATCTGTTCACATCTTGCCACACCTGCTTGATTCTCTTTGCACAAGTACACGCAGTTTCCTCCTGCCAAACAGTCCAAAAGGAGGCTGCTGACATCATGCTGCTCACTCCATACAAGAAGGAGACTCTCCTTCACACACAACCTCACAACCACAACACTGCCACACACCTAGAAAGTCAGCATTTAGTGAATTATTAAGTACTAGCATTCGGCATATTCAAATTCCCCAGTTGTTCCCCAAATATCCTTCAATTCTGGATCCAGGCAAGGTTTGTGTGTTGCCTTAGGCTGTTATATCTTTTCAGTTGGGGTTCAGTGTAGAGCTGCCCTCCTCCTTCTGTGATTCACAATATTGACTCCTCTGAGGGACCCAGGCCAGATGTTCAGCCTTCTGGATTCACCTGTTTCTTTCTGATCAGATTTAGGGCAGAAATTTCTGGCAAGACGTCTCATAGATAACCGCGTGGTGGTTTTTGAGTAACAATAGATCACTGAAGTACAGAACTGGGAAACTGAAATCTAGATTCCTCACACTTAGCTTATCTCTAGTTGTAAAGATAAAATAAACAGTCATTGTGGGGTGCCTTCAAGATGGTGGAGGAGTAAGACGTGGTGATCACCTTCCTCCCCACAAATACATCAAAACTACATCACTACATCTACATGTGGAACAACTCCTACAGAACACCTACTGAATGCTGGCAGAAGACCTCAGACTTCCCAAAAGGCAAGAAACTCCCCATGTACCTGGGTAGGGCAAAAGAAAAAAGGAAAAACAGAGAGAAAAGAATAGGGACGGGACCTGCACCCCTGGGAGGGAGCTGTGAAGGAGGAAAAGTTTCCACACACTGGGAAGCCCCTTCACTGGCGGAGACGGGGGGTGGCTGGGGGGAAGCTTTGGAGCCACAGAGGAGAGCGCAGCAAGAGGGGCGCAGAGGGCAAAGTGGAGAGATTCCCGCACTGAGGATTGGTGCCGACCAGCACTCACCAGCCCGAGAGGCTTGTCTGCTCACCCGACGGGGCGCATGGGGGCTGGGAGCTGAGACTCGGGCGTCAGAGGTCAGATCCCAGGGAGAGGACTGGGGTTGGCTGCGTGAAGACAGCCTGAAGGGGGTTATTGTGCCACAGCTAACAGGGAGGGAGTCCAGGGAAAACTCTGGACCTGCCTAAAATGCAAGAGACCATTGTTTTGGGATGCACAAGGAGAGGGGATTCAGAGCACCACCTAAACAACCTCCAGAGACGGGCGTGAGCTGCGTCTATCAGTGCGGTCCCCAGAGACAGGCATGAGATGCTAAGGCTGCTGCTGCAGCCACCAAGAAGCCTGTGTGTAAGCCCAGGTCACTATCCACACCTCCCCTCCCAGGAGCCTGTGCGACCCACCACTGCCAGAGTCCTTTGATCCAGGGACAGCTTCCCCGGGAGAACACATGGCATGCCTCAGGCTGTTACAACGTCACGCCAGCCTCTGCCACCACAGGCTCGCCCCACATTATGTACCCCTCCCTCCCCCCAGCTTGAGTGAGCCAGAGCCCCCTAAGCAGCCACTTCTTTAACCCTGTCCTATTTGGGTGGGGAAGGGATGCCCTCACACAACCTACACGCAGAAGCAGGGCCAAATCCAAAGCTGAACCCCAGGAGCTGTGTGAACAAAGAAGAGAAAGGGAAATCTCTCCCAGCAGCCTCAGGAGCAGTGGATTAAATCTCCACAATCAACTTGATGTACCTTGCATCTCTGGAATACCTGAATAGACAACGAATCATCCCAAAATTGAAGCAGTGGACTTTGGTAGCAACTGTAGACTTGCAGTTTGCTTTCTGCATCTAATTTGTTTCTGGTTTTATGTTTATCTTAGTTTAGTATTTAGAGCTTATTATCATTGGTAGATTTATTTATTGATTTGGTTGCTCTCTTTTTTTATTTTTATATATATATTTTTTTTCCTTTTTCTCTTTTTGTGAGTGTGTATGTGTATGCTTCTTTGTGTGATTTTGTCTGTATAGCTTTGCTTTTGCCATTTGTCCTAGGGTTCTGACAGCGTTTTTTGGTTTTGCGGGTTTTTTTTTAGTATAGTTTTTAGCGCTTGTTATCATTGGTGGATTTGTTTTTTGGTTTGGTTGCTCATGAGAGATTACTAAAAGCACCTATATGCCAATAAAAGGGACAACCTGGAAGAAATGGACAAATTCTTAGAAAAGCACAACCTTCCGAGACTGAACCAGGAAGAAATAGAAAATATAAACAGACCAATTACAAGCACTGAAATTGAAACTGTCATTAAAAATCTTCCAACAAACAAAAGCCCAGGACCAGATGGCTTCACAGGCGAATTCTATCAAACATTTAGAGAAGAGCTAACACCTATCCTTCGCAAACTCTTAGAAAATATAGCAGAAAGAGGAACACTCCCAAACTCATTCTACGAGGCCACCATCACCCTGACACCAAAACCAGACAAGGATGCCACAAAAAAAGAAAGCTACAGGCCAATATCACTGATGAACATAGATGCAAAAGTCCTGAACAAAATACTAGCTAACAGAATCCAACAGCACATTAAAAGGATCATACACCATGATCAAGTGGGGTTTATCCCAGGAATGCAAGGATTCTTCAGTATACACAAATCAATCAATGTGATAAACCATGTTAACAATTTGAAGGAGAAAAACCATATAATCATCTCATTAGATGCAGAAACGGTTTCGACAAAATTCAACACCTGTTTATGATAAAAACCCTCCAGAAAGTAGGCATAGAGGGAACTTACCTCAACATAATGAAGGCCATATATGACAAACCCACAGCCAACATCATTCTCAGTGGTGAAAAACTGAACCATTTCCACTAAGATCAGGAACAAGGCAAGGTTGCCCACTCTCACCACTATTATTCAACATAGTTTTGGAAATTTTAGCCACAGCAATCAGAGAAGAAAAAGAAAAAGAAGGAATCCAAATCGGAAAAGAAGTAAAACCGTCACTGTTTGCAGATGACATACTATACATAGAGAATCCTAAAGATGCTACAAGAAAACTACTAGAGCCAATCAATGAATTTGGTAAAGTAGCAGGATACAAAATTAATGCACAGAAATCTCTTGCATTCCTATACACTAATGATGAAAAATCTGATAGAGAAATTAAGGAAACACTCCCATTTACCATTGCAACAAAAAGAATAAAATACCTAGGAATAAACCTACCTAAGGAGGCAAAACACCTGTATGCAGAAAACTATAAGACACTGATGAAAGAAATTAAAGATGATACAGACGTATGGAGAGATATACCATGTTCTTGGATTGGAAGAATCAACATTGTGAAAATGACTCTACTACCCAAAGCAATCTACAGATTCAGTGCAATCCCTATCAAACTACCAATGGCATTTTTCACAGAACTAGAACAAAAAATTTCAGTTTGTATGGAAACACAAAAGACCCTGAATAGCCAAAGCAGTCTTGAGAAGGAAAAATGGAGCTGGAGGAATCAGGCTCCCTGACTTCAGACTATACTAGAAGGCTACAGTAATCAAGACAGTATGGTACTGGCACAAAAACAGAAATATAGATCAACAGAACAGGATAGAAAGCCCAGAGATAAACCCATCCACCTATGGTCACCTTATCTTTGATAAAGGAGGCAAGAATATACAGTGAACAGCCTCTTCAGTAAGTGGTGCTGGGAAAACTGGACTGCTACATGTAAAAGAATGAAATTAGCACAGTCCCTAACACCATACACAAAAGTAAACTCGGGGCTTCCCTGGTGGCGCAGTGGTTGAGAGTCTGCCTGCCGATGCAGGGGACACGGGTTCGTGCCCCGGTCTGGGAGGATCCCACATGCCGCGGAGCGGCTGGGCCTGTGAGCCATGGCCGCTGAGCCTGCGCGTCCGGAGCCTGTGCTCCGCAGCGGGAGAGGCCACAACAGTGAGAGGCCCGCGTACCGCAAAAAAAAAAAAAAAAAAAAAGTAAACTCAAAATGGATTAAAGACCTAAATGTAAGGCCAGACACTATAAAACTCTTAGAGGAAAACATAGGCAGAGGAAAACATAGGCAGAACACTCCATGACATAATAAATCACAACAGATCTTTTTGACCCACCTCCTGGAGAAATGGAAATAAAAACAAAAATAAACAAATGGGACTAATGAAAGTTAAAAGCTTTTGCACAGCAAAGGAAACCATAAGATGAAAAGACAAACCTCAGAATGGGAGAAAATATTTGCAAAGGAAGCAACTGACAAAGCATTAATCTCCAAAATATACAAGCAGCTCATGCAGCTCAATAGCAAAAAAAAAAAAATCCAATCCAAAAATGGGCAGAAGACCGAAATAGACATTTCTCCAAAGAAGATATACAGATTGCCAACAAACACATGAAAGGATGCTCAACATTACTAATCATTAGAGAAATGCAAATCAAACTACAATGAGGTATCACCTCACACCAGTCAGAATGGCCATCATCAAAAAATCTACAAACAACAAGTGCTGGAGAGGGTGTGAAGAAAAGGGAACCCTCTTGCATTGTTGGTGGGAATGTAAATTGATACAGCTGCTATGGATAACAGTATGGAGGTTCCTTAAAAAACTAAAAAGGACTTCCCTGGTGGCGCAGTGGTTGAGAGTTCGTCTGCTGATGCAGGGGACACGGGTTCGTGCCCCGGTCCAGGAAGATCCCACATGCCGCAGAGCGGCTGGGCCCATGAGCCATGGCCGCTGAGCCTGCGCTTCCGGAGCCTGTGCTCTGCAATGGGAGAGGCCATAACAGTGAGAGGCCCGCATACCGCAAAAAAAAAAAAAAAAACTAAAAATAGAACTAGGATATGACCCAGCAATCCCACTATATATATACATATATATATATATATATGTATATATACACCCTGAGAAAACCATAATTCAAAAGAGTCATGTGCCACAATGTTCTATGCAGCTCTATTTTCAATACCCAGGACTTGGAAGCAACCTAAGTGTCCATCGACAGATGAATGGATAAAGAAGAAGATGTGGCACATATATACAATGGAATATTACTCAGCCATAAAAAGAAACAAAATTGAGTCATTTGTAGTGAGGTGGATGGACCTAGAGTCTGTCATACAGAGTGGAGTAAGTCAGAAAGAGAAAAACAAATACCGTATGCTAACACATATATATAGAATCTAAAAATACAAAAAAAAATGGTCACAAAGAACCTAGGGGCAAGACGGGAATAAAGACAAAGACCTACTTGAGAATGGACTTGAGGATATGGGGAGGGTGAAGAGTAAGCTGGGACAAAGTGAGAGAGTTGTGTGGACATATATACACTACCAAATGGAAAGTAGATAGCTAGTGGGAAGCAGCTGCATAGCACGGGGAGATCAGCTCGGTGCTTTGTGACCACCCTGAGGGGTGGGATAGGGAGGGTGGGAGGGAGACGCAAGAGGTAGGAGATGTGGGGATGTATGTATATGTATAACTGATTCACTTTGTTATAAAGCAGAAACTAACGCACCATTGTAAAGCAATTCTACTGCAATAAAGATGTTAAAAAATAAAAATAAAAAAATAGTCATTGCTCCTCATCTTTCACCTTCAGTCTAAGGATGGTAAGTAGATGTAAAAATAATTATAATTTTAGTATATATAAACTGTATATCATCACATAACGTGGGTGAAATACTATATAGACTACTCTTATTGTAACTCTAGGATCTAACTTTTCTGTTTTTGTTTTATTCTTTGAATGGTATACAAAGTATAAATCAAAGTCATTCTGTGAGAAACTGCTTTTCTGGGTGAAAAGCAGCAACTGTGCCAAAGTTGTTGTTCTTTCAAGCAGCCACTCGTATCATCGTAATGACTTCCAGCTCCGCAGGTATGTCTGTGTCTTTGGAAAAGTATTTTGCTATGATTTATACAGTTATTAGGATGATTTCTCTATTAAAAGGTTAAAATAAAATTTTAAAGCCATGCATATCCTTTCCTGTCCTCCCTGCAATTTAGAAAGAAGGAGGTAAAGATCATGAGCTAGGAGGAGCAGAGGTAGGGGGCCCTTGACATTCCCAGGGCTGCGGCACTGGGATCCTAGGATAAAGGTGGGAATGGTTCTGGGGCTGTGCTCTGTTGTGTGGTATCACGTGCCTGGCAGCGCCACAAACCTCAGCTGATTAAGGGAAAGAAGAAAGGGTACCTGATGTTTATTGGTTGATCGTTTTTCAAAGACTGGATTGATGTTTCTATTTATTTCCATATATTCAACCATTTGTATTTGCAGAAATACAGTTGCCTTTAAGTATAGCTCCCAGGCATGTCATTGAATTCTTAGGTAGAAGACAAAGTATCCAAGACTTAGAAATCTAAACTAGTTTATTGCATTATCATTTCTTCACCTGTAAAATTCTGATGAAATTATTAGCCAAGAGTAACCTTTCAAGACTAGACTTAGTTTCTGGGATTCTCACAGTGGGCCTGGTGGGAGCGTGGCTGTGGACATCTTCACGCTGGCCTGGCCTTGGGTTAAGTTTTCCTGTCTCTCCGCTCTCCCCTAAATTTGTAAATAGCAAGTCAGAGCAATATTTTTACATGTTGCTCTTCCATAGACTGCTGAAACACGTGTTTTGCTTTGTGCAGCAGAATATATGGAGAACAAGATAATTTTTGCTAAAAGAACTGTTAATTGTCTTAATGTACGTATTTGTGAGTTTTTAGTTAATTATATGATTGTTTCCAGTACTCCCTTCAGGTACCTACTTACACCTTCCACGAAAAAAAGTGTTCAGAATAAAATACAGAGCCTTAACTGGGAAGAAATGGAAAAAAGCCCATGCATTCCTGAAATAGACGATTCTGAGTTTTGTGTCCGTATTCCTGGAGGAGGTATCACAAAAACACTCTATGACGAAGGGTGAGCTTACCTGTATATTTGCTGCGCATCTTATCTGAAAATGAAAGTAAGATAACTGGGATAGTGTTTAGAGTACTTACTGGAACTCTGAAAATGTCTTCATTAAATAGGTACCGTGTTACATTCAGGGGAAAGATTGAAATGTGGTTATAGAATTGGTTCCTGAAAAGCCATATTTAATGCTTTAGTATGTGTGTCATGTTAGGGGTCCTGATACATATTCTGTGCAACCTCTGCAGTCAGTCCTCTTTGCAGTGGTGGTGGTGGTGAGGTGTACATAACATTAAATGAACCATTTTTAAGTGTACAGTTAAGTGACATTCAGTACATTCATTGTTGTGTACCCATCACCACCATCCACTTTCAGAACTTTGTCATCGTTCTAAACAGAAGATCTGTACTCATTAAATAACTCCTGTTTTATACCTGAAAATCTATGCTCTTATTAAAACCATCATTTCCTTCAACTTTTCTTTTTTTCGTAGTCTATCTTCCATTCGTGTTTTCACTTCTTTCCCTGTCTAGCTTATGCCCTTTAGTATATTATTTCACCTCTTTTCTTACCACAGCCTAGAAGCCCTGGCCACCTGGTTATTCTCCACACCTGCCCTGCAAATCACCAGCTTTGAATCATTCTCTCGCTCCATTCAGGCCACATCACCCGTGGCTTGCACTTCTGTCAGACCATAGACTGCAGGGCTTAAACAACAGAAATGTATTTGCTCACAGCTCTGGAGGCTGGAGGTCAGGGTGCTGGCCTGGTCGGGTTCTGGGGAGGGCCCTCTTCCTGGCCTGCAGACGGCCACCTCTGGCTGTGTCCTCATGCAGCAGAGAGAGAGCTCCTTCTCTCCTTGTAAGGCCATGGTCCCATCGGATTAGGGCCCCCTCCTGTGACCTTTCACTGAATTACCTCCTAAACCTCCTGCCTCCAGATACAGTCGCCTGTGGGTGAGGCTTCCACTTGTAGACCCTGGAGGGACACAGTCCAGGCAATAGCAGCTGCTGTCAGGGTCTCTTGATCGATCGCCTACTGCCTCATTCTGACCTGCCCTGACCACCTCAGCAGCAATGCTGGAATTAACTTTCTAAAATGCAAAACTGATCACAAGACTCCCTGAGTAAAAATCCATCAGCAGTTTTACTTGCCTTTTGCGGAATCTGGTTCATCCTCCGCAATGTGCCATCCAGAGCCCACCAGGCCCCTCTGGCCTGGCCCCCTGGGTGCGCTCTGCACAGATGCTGGCCTCCTGGCCCTCACAGTGTCCCCAGAGCTGTCGCATTCTTCCTTGCTTTTTTTCCCTCTCCTTTTCTCCTCGTCTCCTTTGCAACAACCTGCCCAGTTTGCCAGAGTCCTACGTCGCTTCCTGTTTGTCCTTGCTGGTCTCGCCCTTCTCCGCAGGGGGAGGGGGATTCTGCTGTCTTTGCACTCCCCCCGCACTCTGCCCCTTCAAACTGACTTCTTGCTTCTTTGCAAGTCAGTCTCCTAGCTTTGCTTCTGACCGTGTCAGAGTAGCTGATAGCAGACTTGCCCTCCTGCCATAAACAATGGGAAACTGGACAACATTAATGAAACAGCTGTTCATCAGACATTGGACACCATGCAGCACACAGCTGTGAAGCTTGGGAGAAAGCAGTAGAGTCCTGCTATTGCCCCAGCTTCCTGCAGGACTGCAGCATGGGGTGGGGGGACCCAGGCAGAGTGCAGCCGTCTTGCTAAGTCGAGGGGACTGGAAACCAGAGTTGGGGTGGCTGACACAGCTGGAGAGTATGAGGCAGAGAACCAGAGGGACACAGCTGCTGGGGGAAGAGCCCTGGGGCCTGCCTGAACCCTCCTCAACCCTGAGCTCACAAGTATAGGGTGAAACTGTGAGGGCAGAGAACAACCTCTGGGCAGCTGTTAACTTTGCCCACAAAGTTAGCAACACTAGACAAAATACTATGAAAGACATGTTCCTCATAGAACATTTTGAAAATGTAGAATAGTCAAAAGAAACAATATTTTAAATACTCAGTTCTGTCACCCAGAAGAAACTACCACTACTAATTTCTTGGTCTGTTTTCTGTTTTGAATTAAATTCTGTTTTGAATTAAACATTTTGAATTAAATGTTTATATCTGCAAGATACTGCAACTCTACCATCTGTAGCTTTAAAATTCATGCTATTTACAGATATTTCTCACAAAATTGATGTTCTTTTAATTTTCCAGCACAAATCTTGGTGTGGGGCAGGAACATTCATGTGCCCAGGGTGGGTGTTACATGGTTCCTAGTTTTGTCCCTACAAATAGAAGGTACATAAGTGATCTTGTGATGTGACATTTCCTTGCCTAAAACCTGGCAGATTATCTCAGCTATAAAAACAGGCACACTGGAACCATCATCTTGTATCAGTAGAAGAATATCTAATTATTCTTTTTAATTGTTGTAGCTGTTCTAAAGAAATCCCAATGGTGATTCTGCTGAAATTCGTTTCGGAAGGAGACAATATCCCAGATGCGTTAGGTCTTGTTGAATATCTTAATGAATGGCTTCAGATAATCAAACCATGTGTAAGTTTCACTAAAGCTTAAGTCTCTGATTTCTCTGGTTATGTATTCATCAACTTGCATTTTTACATACTATGTAAGTAGACCAAGTAAGTGAAAGTTTATGTTAAATTTAGACATCTTTATATAAAATTTAAGTTAGCTGAACTTTTCAAAAGAAGACAGCTAAGCAACCTGTTGTCTGCAGTTGTTTCATTAAGGCTGATTTTCAAAAAAAAAAGGAAAATCTTAAATACTTCGTTGTATTCATTCTTAGTGTTGCATTAATTATACCAGGCAGCTTTTTATAAGGATAAACAAGTCCTCTTTGGAATTCAGGTTTTTCTTTTACTTTTAAGCAAAAGGTATAGCTTTGTGAGCAGTACTTTAGCTATCAATATGCATTATAATTAAAATACTTTTCTCTATTATGAAATAAGAGCATGACACCTGGGGAAATCAGTTAGCCTTTAGGCATAACAAAAGTAACCTAAGCCTCCTTTACAAGGTAGGTGACTGTCTTTTTAATTCATGCTTTTTTGAAGAACAAATTGATACAAATCACACAGCATTGATTTTTTTTTTAACCACTGTTTCTTTTGAATTTGATTTTGCTCCATGGACTCTATTTATAGCCTTTCTGGTTCGTATCTTTATGGCTTGGAAATTGAGGAAATTTATCTTCAGCTGATATAAAGACACAGAAATGTATTACTTTGTTTTTTCCTTACAATAAATCACAGCTAGAAGTGTCAAAACCAAAAGGAACAACAACAAAGGAAGAGTTTTATAATACGTGTTAAAAAGAGATTTAGTGATAAAGTTGAAGGATTACATATTTTGTTCTTCAATTGCAGTGTGATGACCCCTCAGCGTCTGCCTTGCCATGGAAAATGCCGAGTTCCTGGAGGTTACTCTTTGGCAGTGGTCTTCCCCCTGCACTTTTCTGATCCGTTTTCAGTTTTATACCTTATGTCCCAAGACACTTATTACCAACACAACTGTTAAACAACTATATAAAAAGAATGTATTAGGAAATCTTTACTTTTCACAGAAAAATCGCAAAGAAAAATAGATTAACAAAAGGTTGTTTTTGCCATGCTTTTCATCATATACAACAGATGTAAATTTTGTGCAATAAAGTGTCTCCTAAGTAATTTTATCTGAATGTATTTTTTTTTAACTCAGACTTCTATATTAGTTTCCTATGTCTGCTGTAACAAATTACCAGAAACTTAGTGGCTTAAGACAAAATAAATCTATTATCTTAGAATTCTGGAAGTCAGAATTCCAGAATAGGTCTCACTGGGCTAAGTCAAGGTGCTGGCAGGGCTGCGTTTTCTCTGGAGGGTCTTGGAAGAATCCGTTTCCTACCCCTTTCCAGCTTCTAGAAGCTGCAGCATTCATTGGTTCACGGCTCCTTCCTCCATCCAGAATAATTTCCCGATCTCAAAAGAGTTTGAGTATAAGAGAAAAGGTTTTCATTTTTGAGTGCCTACTACATACCAGTCACTTTTTACCTGCTATTTTGTTGTGTTACGTCTGTGCCTTGGCTTTCTCATCTGTAAAACGAGGGCTTATAATATTAAGGGGTACACCCTACTCCATAGCACTCAGTAAATGATTTATTTCTGATAAATTATTCTGGGTTCTATAGCCTGATGTGTTTCCCTTTGGGAAACTATTGTCGGGTCGGGATGTCAGCCAGATGATGGGATAGGAAGTCCTAGCCCTTGACCCAACAGAGACACCACTTACAAATCAAAATACCTTTATGGGAAGCAGAAACCAGTTAAAGAGTTCCAGTTCCCCAGGCAAGTCCAGAGTTGAGAACAGCTGCACTGAAAACAGAAGAGCGGTTTCACTTTACCTCCAACTGTCCCTCCCTCAAGCCAACAGCTCAGCATGTTGGGAGAAAGTCACCAGCTCGAGGCTTCTGGGGGAATGGAGGGGTAGGGAAGAGGGGACTGCATCCAACGGGTTAGCTTTTTGCAGGGCCGCTGGAGTGGCTGGTTTCTGCCTCGACTGACTTGGAGCCCTGATGAAACTGGCAGAGTTTAGATGCAGGGGGGCCACTGAAAGCAAAGATGGGGTTGGGGGGTGGCAGGAGTGGTGTGCTGCAGCCCCAGAGAGCCTGCAGTGCCACAGACAGGCCAGTAACATCTCTACACAGTCCAAAGGCACCCAATTGGAGCGAAAGAGAAGAATAAAGTGTGGGTCCAACAGTCCAGCTTCTCAGAGGGCTGTTGAGGGACCAGTATCTGTCTCACCTGACTCAGGATGCTGATGGGGAGACAGCATACTTTGGATGCCTGGGGACTGCTGAGGACAAAGGGGAGAGTGGCACCTTGCTGCTGCAGCACCAGAGAACAAGCCTTGGACACCACAGGGAGCAAGAGATGACAAGCACCTGAAAAAGAAACCTGCAATTCGAACTGGGAAATTACATGCACAAGCCCAGAGAAATTACGTCCTCCAGAAAGGATTTCTGAGGCCCCCAGACTCCCCAGCTAGCCCAACTGGTGAAGTTCTTCCCTGTAAGAAGACTGAGAGAGGTGGCTGTTTTATCAAATACATAAAACTCAACAACAACCACAAAATCATGAGGCACAAGAATAAACAGAAACATAGCTCAATCAAAAGAACAAAAGAAACCAATCTCTAGAAACCAATCCCAAGGACACAGAAATCTATGAATTATATGACAAAGAATTCAAATAATTGTCTTAAAGAAGCACAGTGATCTAAAAGAGCACAGACAACCAAGTGGATTAACAACAATGCATGAACAAAATGAGAATATCAACAAAGAGAAACTATTTTTTAAAAGAACCATACAAAAATTCTGGAGCTGAAGAATATAATAACTAAACTGAAATATTCACTAGAGGGGTTCAACAGCAGACTTGATCAGGCAGAAGAAAGAATCAGCAATTCTGATGATTGAAATTAACCAAGTCAGAGGTATAAAAAAAAAGACATGAAAAATGGACAAAGCCTAAGGGACCTATAAAACAGCATAAAATGGACCAATATGTATTATGAGAGTCCAAGAAGGAGCAAAGAGAGACAAAGCATATTTAAAAAAATAATAATAGGGACTTCCCTGTTGGTCCAGTGATTAAGACTCTGTGCTTCCAATGCAGGGGGAATGGGTTTGATCCCTGGTCAGGGAACTAAGATCCCACATGCCAGGTGGCACTGCAAAAAAAAAAAAGGCTTTTCTAATCTGAGAAAGGAAATGGATTTGAGAAGCTCAAAAGACTCCAAATAGGATGAACCTAAACAGCCCCCACCTAAGACACCTTTTAATCAAAAAACTGTCAAAAATCAAAGACAGACAGAATCTTGAAAGTAGCAAGAGAAAAGCAACTCATCACAAGTGAGTTCCCGTAAGATAATAAGCAGATATCTCAGCAGAAAACTTAGAGGCCGGAAGGGAGTGGGATGATATATTGAAAATGCTGAAAGGAAAAAAAATGTGCCAGTCAAGGATATTATCCTGAGGCTTCCCTGGTGGCGCAGTGGTTAAGAATCCGCCTGCCGATGCAGGGAACACGGGTTCAAGCCCTGGTTCAGGAAGATCCCACATGCCTTGGAGCAACTAAGCCCATGCACTACAACTACTGAGCCTGCTTGCCACAACTGCTGAAGCCCGTGCGCCTAGAGCCTGTGCTCTGCAACAAGAGAAGCCACTGCAATGAGAAGCCTGTGCACTGCAACGAAGAGGGGCTCCCGCTCACTGCAACTAGAGAAAGCCCACGCACAGCAACGAAGACCCAATGCAACCAAAAATAAATAAATTTTAAAAACTTAAAAAAAAAAGGATGCTATCCAGCAAAACTGTCCTTCACAAATTAAGAAATAAAGACTTTCCCTGGTGAACAAAACCTGTGGGAGTTCATCACCACTAGATGTGACTTACAGGAAATGCTAAAGCAAGTCCTGCAAGTTGAAACAAAAAGATGTTAGACAGCAACGTGAAAGCATATAAAGATATAAAGTGCTCTGGTAAAATTAAATAGACAAATACAGAATCTAGTAATGGTGTAAAGGTGGTGTGTAAAGCACTTTTAATTCTGGTATAGAATTTAAAAGATAAAAGCATAAAAATGACTATAGAACTGTAAATGGATAAATAATATATAAAGATGTAAACAAAGTGAAGGTGGAGAGATATAAAAGAATGGAGTTTTTGTAGATTCAAGTTGTTATCAAAATAGAATAGATTGTTACAAGATCTTATGTAAGCCTCACAGTAACCACAAAGTAAATATCTATAGAAGATATACAAAAGAAAATGAGGAAAAAATTAAAGCATGTCAACACACACAAAAAAATCAATGAAACACAAAGAAAGGCAGCAAGAGGAAAAGAGGGACCAAAAAAAAAAAAAACCTAACAAAATAACAAAGTGCCAATAGTAAGTGCTATCATCTGAATGTTCCCATCCCCCAAAAGTCATATGTTGAAATCCTCATCCCCAAAGTAATGGTATCAGGAGGTAGGGCCTGTGGGAAGTGGTTAGGTCATGAGGATGGAGCCCTCATGAATGGGATTACTGCTCTCATAAAAGAGCCTACAGAGAGCAAGCTTGCCCTTTCCCACCACATGAGGGCACAGCAAGAAGGCACCATCTATGAGGAAGCAGGTGGTCATCAGACATCAAATCTGCCAACACCATGATCTTGGACTTCCCAGCTTATAGAACTGTGAGAAATAAATTGTTGTTTATAAGCCACTTTGTTTATGGTATTGCATAGTAGTTCAAACAGACTAAAACAGTAAGTCCTTCACTATCAGTAATTAATTGTAAATGTATTAAATTCCCCAAACAAAAGACATAGAGTGGCTGAATGGACTAAAAAAAATGCAATTATATACAGTCTACAAGAGACTCACCTTACATATAAAGACACACACAGGCTGAAAATGAAAGGATAGGAAAGGATTCCACATAAATAATAACCAGAAGAGAGCAGGGGTGGCTATACTAATGTCAGACAAAACAGACTTTAAGTCAAAAACTCTCACTAGAGAAAAAGAAGGACATTTTACAAGATAAAAGTGTCAATACACAAGGATGATATAACAATTATTAATATATATGCTCCCAACATCAGAGCACCCAAATATACAAAGCAAACACTGACAAAATTGAAGAGAGAAATAGACAATAACACAATAATAGTAGGAGTTTTCAATACTCCATTTTCAATAATGGATAGAACAACCAGACAGAAGACCAGTAAGGAAACAGAGGACTTGAACAACACTATAGATTGATTGTACCTAACAGACACATGCAGAATACTCCACGCAACAGCAGCAGAATACATGCTCTTCTCAAGTACACATGGAATATTCTCCAGGATATATCACATGTTAGGCCAAAAAAAAGAAGTCTTAACAAATTCAAGAACATTGAAATCATACCAAGTATCTTTTCTGACTAATATAGGATGAAACTATAAATCAGTTGCTGCAAAAAAAAAAAAAAAACTGGAAAATTAACAAGTGGAAATTAAACAACATATATTTGAACAATGAATGGGTCAAAGAACAACTGACAAGTGAAACTAGGAAATATCTTCAGACAAATGAAAATGAAAGCACAACATATGCAAACTTATGGGATGCAGTACTAAGAAAGAAGTTTATAATAGTAAACACCTACATTAAAATAGAAGAAATTTCTCAAATCAACAATCTCACATTATACCTCAGGGAAGTAGAACAACTTTAACCCAAAGTTAGCAGAAAGAAGAAAACAACAAATATTAGAGAAGAAATAAAATAAAGAATAGGGAGGGGCTTCCCTGATGGTGCAGTGGTTGAGAATCTGCCTGCCAATGCAGGGGACATGGGTTCAAGCCCTAGTCCGGGAAGATCCCACATGCCGTGGAGAAACTAAGCCCGTGCACCACAACTACTGAGCCTGAGCTCTAGAGCCCGTGAGCCACAACTACTGAAGCCCACATGCCACAACTACTGAAGCTTGCATGCCTAGAGCCTGTGCTTCTCAACAAGAGAAGCCATCGTAATGAGAAGCCTGCACAGTGCAACAAGAAGTAGCTCCTGCTCACTGCAACTAGAGAAAGCTGCATGCAGCAATGAAGACCCAATGCAGCCAATAAATAAATAAAATATATTTTAAAAAAATAAAGAATAGGGAATTCCCTGGTGGTCCAGTGGTTAGGACTCTACAGTTTTGCTGCCAAGGGCCCAGTTCACTCCCTGGTTGGGGAACTAAGATCCTGCAAGCCGTGTGGTGTGGTCAAATAAATAAATAAATAACTTTAAAGATAAAATAAAGAATAGAAAAAAGTCAATGAAAGAGTTGGTTTTTTGAAAAGACAAACAAAATTGACAAAACTTTAGCTAGACTAAGAAGAAAAGAGAAGAAGACTCAAATAACTAAAATCACAAATGAAAAAGAGACTACAGCTGATGCCACAGGAATGAAACAGATTATAAGAAACTATGATGAACAATTATATGCCAACAAATTGGATAATCTAGAAGAAATGAATAAATTCCTAGAAACATACAAGCTAGTAAGACTGAACCATGAAGAAATAGAAAATTTGAAAAGGCTATTACAAAAGAAGGTTGAATCAATCAGTTATCAAAAACCACCCAACAAAGAAAAGCTCAGGGACTTCCCTGGTGGCACAGTGGTTGAGGGTCCGCCTGCCAATGCAGGGGACGTGGGTTTGTGCCCTGGTCTGGGAGCATCTGCGGCTGGGCCCGTGAGCCATGGCCGCTGAGCCTGCGCGTCCAGAGCCTGTGCTCTGCAACGGGAGAGGCCACAGCAGTGAGAGGCCCGCGTACCGCAAAAAAAAAAAAAGAATCCGCCTGCCAGTGCAGGGGACATGGGTTCAAACCCTGGTCTGGGAAGATCCCACATGTCGCGGAGCAACTAAGTCTGATCACCGCAGCTACTGAGCCCGTGTGCTACAACTACTGAAGTCCATGTGCCTAGAGCCCATGCTCTGCAACAAGAGAAGCCACTGCAATGAGAAGCTCGTGAACCACAATGAAAAGTAGCCCCTGCTTGCTGCAACTAGAGAAAGCCTGTGTGCAGCAACGAAGACTCAATGCAGCCAAAAATAAAAAGAAATTAAAAAAAGAAAAGCCTAGGACCTGACTGCTTCATTGGAACATTCTACCAAATATTTAAGGAAAAATTAATACCAATCCTTCTCAAATTCTTCCCAAAACTTGAAGAGGAGAAAACACTTCCTAACACATTTTATGAATCCAGCATTACTCTGATACCAAGCTAAAGATACAAAGAACAAAACAACAACAAAAACAACTATAAACCAATATCCCTGATGAATATAGATGCAAAAGTCCTCAACAAAATACTAGCACTTTAAAAAGATTATACACCATGAAAAAGTGGGATTTATCCCTGGAATGCAAGGATAGTTCAACATAAGAAAATCTATACATGTTAATATAACACATTAACAAAAAATACAAAAATCACATGATCACCTCAATTGATGCAGGAAAAGCTCTTGACAAAATTCAACACCCTTTCATGATAAAAAACACTCAAGAAACTAGGAACATAAGGAAACTACCTAAATGAAGGTAATTTCATAATGAAGGTCATATATGAAAATCTCACAGCTAACATCATACCCAACAGGGGAAAAAAAAAGCTTTTCCTCCACAATTAGGAACAAGGCAAGGATGCCCACTATTGCCACTTCTATTCAACATAGTCCTGAAAGTCCTAACCAGGGAAATTGGGCAACAGAAAATAATGGTATCCAAACTGGGAAGAAGAAGTAAAATTATCTGTTAGCAGATGACATGGTCTTATATGTAGAAATCCCACGTGTGTGAACACGTGTCCTTCTGTGTGAGCATGCCCACATACGCTTATGTAGAGTGTAAAGGTAAGGTGACACACTCAGTTTTGAGCATTCAGGCATGTCTGGTTCTGTGCTGAATGACCCGTTTTCACAAGCAGGTCCGGCACGTGGAGTGGCCATCCCATCTGCGCTGGCCTTATTTGGTTGAAAAGCATGGGTGGCTCCCGCGCGGAAGCCAGTGCTGAGGCGTCTCCCCACCCTGTTCATCTGCCCGGGGGGATTCCCACTCCCTTCAGTGTAAAATGAGGCCACCAGCATCACTGTGCCAGCACATCCCAACCAGACCATCTTCTCCTCCATCTTCTCCTCTATCACGGCCTTCTTAGAAGTCCGACAGATGAATTTCAATAGAGAGAAATTCATTCTTACGTTTCAATATTTCACTTCTCAGTAATTGATATTTTTGGTGTTGAGATAAGTTTGAAAATAGTAATAGTAAATATTTAGTGAGCACCTACTATGTGCCAGGCACGGTTCCAGCACTGCAGACCCCTGCCCTCTTGGGAGTTAACATGGATGAACAGGCCATGAACAGGAAGCACTGTAAAAACGTATCGCGTACTGTATGTGGAAAGGCAGGGGCACGACAGGAAAGGAAGATTGGCCCGGGGTGCAGTCAGGGCCAGCGCAGTTTTTAACGTCCCTGTCTTACTCTCACACTAAACATCTCTGGTACCTCCCTAAGTGTGTCACCCAAGCCTCTGTCCTCTCCCGGCCCACATCCCGCCTCAACCAGGCCGTCCGTGCACATGCAGGCCTGGACCCTCACCGGCTTCCCCGCCTCCCAGGCCCCAAGCCAGGCTCCAACTCCGTCTGACTCGCGGACAGTGTGCCCACCTCTCAGGTGTGGCCCGCTTCCCAAAGGTTTTGGGGACCGTCTTGTGGTCCTCTGAACTCCCTGGTGTTTGCCAACCACTGCCCATATTCAGGCCCTGGACCACGGGCCTCCCTGAGTTGCTGCTGAACCACATCAGTCCTGGAGGGTGAGCATCACCTCAGGATTTAACTCAGCTGCTTTATGGGTACATGATAGGTCCCAGAAAAACCCCTGCTGTTGAATAAGTGAAGTACAAACCACTAAGGAGAGACATGCACACAACTTCTAGATGGTACCAGACCTCCTCCCTGCTCTTAGAGGAGTGAAAGGAAGGATGGAGGCGGTTCTGTCAACCTCTCTGCCAAACACTGGTTTTCAATCTTTGAGCAATTGTTTATAAAACTGATTTGACATAAGACATCATATTTTCAAGCCACTTATATTTTCTATTATTACCCTCTGGAACTGTTCTGTGAAAGATTTTTGGTTGCTTGCTTATAAAACTCTAAATTATGGCCTGCCTGGTTGGTAAGCAGTTAGAATCCCATTCAATCAACTCTCTGCCGTTGATGTCAAGTCCAGCAGATTCTGTGTACTGTGCCCAGCCATAGCCAATGCCATACAATAACTCTGAACGTGGTCACGACAATTCACATCCCGAGAAGCTCTTTTTCAAGAGGCGGGAAATGTCAGCAGGCATTTGAGAACATTTCTTCCTGGAATTGCTTTTCGGTGACTGTGTCCATGAAGGACACAGAGGACAGACTCTGCAAAAGGCCGCAGGTGTCTGGCAGAGTCCACATCTGCTCTGGGGCCCCTGGACTGGCACAAGGAAAACGCAGCCCTAGCCCTAAGGTTTTATTGACAGCACCTGCTGGAAACTGCCCTGAACTTGAACACAAGCCAAATATAATTAAAGCACAAATTGATGAGGTTTTTAAAAAAAGGTTAAAACCGATCATTTGGAAGCTCCTAGGAGCCAAGTGGACAAAGAATGTTGCCAAAGGCCGAAGTCCACAGAGAGGTCCAGCCTCAGCCCAAACACCGTAAACTCAGGCGAAATGGGGCAAGTGAAACCCTTGAGACTTGGTTAGTAGGACTTACGCACACCGTAGCTTCGTAGGCTCTGTCTCCACCGCTGGTCTGTCCTCCTTCTTCTTCCCTGGACTCCTCATCTTCTTCACCTTCTGACCCTGACCTGCTGTCACTTATTCCAGGGGAGTTTGGAGATGGGCTTGGGGTAAACATGAAGCCTGGCTCTGGGGAGTCAGGGGAGGCCTCACGCCAACGACCTCACTCTTCACACCTCCTGGAGTCTGAGCCCCTGGAGCCTGGGACAGACCCCCTGTGCGTCCAGGCTGCACCGACCCACCTCCCTCTCCGCTTTGGGTCTTTCTTCCCCTCCCCAGGCCACAGGCCACCGTCTCTCTTCCTGAGTTCCTCCCTGGGCGCCCTCTTCTCCCCGCCAAGGTGGGCAGTCTGCGGGGGGAGGGGGTAGGAGAGCCCATCCCCGGGCGGGTGCGCCTGGTGGCAAAGAGCCATCAATCAACAATGAAGAGGAACAACTGAAAATTCTTAGCCTGTGAAGCTTCACCTTAAGAGTGAAGCCCCAATCCACCCTCGCTCTGGTGTTTGGCCCAACACAAGGGACACCTGGTGTGAAACTAGCCAGGCCCAACACAAGGGACACCTAGTGTGAAACTAGCCAGGCCGACAGGTTCCTTAGCGGGTGGCTGCCAGGTTGTGCCCACCCACCTCGAGCTCCAGGACGCGGGAAAGCAGTCAAATAGAGACCCTCAGGCAAACACAGGGGAGGGGTCTTTAACTCGCCAGCGAGTACGACCAACCAAGGGATTTCTAGAGAATGATTGACACTGATAGGGTTTACTGTATTTTAACTTTGGCATGTGAGTATAGCAGAGTGTAGTGTAAGTGTAATGACAGAGAGCTCAAAATGGCTTAAGAGAATAAAAGAAAATTTTGAGTCAGTAACAGGAAGGCAATTTACACATTTAATGACGTCAGCTGGACTCTGTCCCGCTCCATTTTTTTTTCCTTTTTAACCAAACCACCTTCATTTCTTAACTGCTTTCTGCTGTGTTGGACTCTTGGCCCCCCCCCCACCTCCAGTGGGGGTGGGGCATCCCAGCAAGCCCAGGCCAACCCCCACCAGGCCTCAAGTCCAGTGAAAATGCTCCCCTTCTCCACGGGGCCTAATAAAGCCCGGAAACGGGAGCCACACCCTGAACTAATGACTGTGTGTGGGGTTGGTCAAGTAACGCACTTGAGAGATGGGACTTGGCCCCATCAACCCCGCCAAGTACATATGCGAGGGCTGTGCTGTGTAGGACATTTTCTATATTTTTTCAGAATTGTATAATGAAGTATTTAGCAGCACATATATGATGTATGTAATTTATTTCACAATGTTTTACTAAAAACAGATAAAGCAAATATGAAAAAAATAATCCTTATATCTAGCTAGTTGATGGGTATATATTTATACTATTCTCTCTACTTTTCTCTGTAGTACGTAAATATTTCTTTTCGTTTATTTTCTTTTTTTGTGAGGGTGCTGTGCCGTGAAGCTTGTGGGATCTTAGTTCCCTGACCAGGGATTGAACCTGGGCCCTCAGCAGTAAAAGCACCGAGTCCTAACAACTGGACCTCCAGGGAATTCCCTTAACTATTGCATAAGTTAAAAAAATAAATGCCCACACAATTATTTTCAAAAATGATTTTTTAAGTAAAATCATAACATTTCTACATGAAATTCTGCTAGAACTATAAGGTATCATAGTTTTTCCTTTTTTTAATATATTTATTTATTTTTGGCTGTGTTGGGTCTTTGTTGCTGTACGCAGGCTTTCTCCAGTTGTGGCGAGCGGGGGCTACTCTTTGTTGCGGCGCCTGGGCTTCTCATTGCGGTGGCTTCTCTTGTTGCGGAGCACGGGCTCTAGGCGCGCGGACTTCAGTAGTTGTGGCGCACGGGCTCAGTAGTTGGGGCTCACGGGCTCTAGAGCGCAGGCTCAGTAGTTGTGGTGCACGGGCTTAGTTCCTCCGCGACATGTGGGATCTTCCTGGACCAGGGATCAAACCCGTGTTCCCTGCATTGGCAGGTGGATTCTTAACCACTGCGCCACCAGGGAAGCCCTCTTATACAGTTTTATCAAAACTTTAAAAACCAGACATTATGCAGTCATTTCTTAGAGCTGTGAAAACAAATTATCATAAACTGGATGGCCTAAGATCACAGACATTTTGTCTCTCACAGTTCTGGGGGCAGAAGTTGGAAACCCAGTTGTCCACAAGGCCGTGCTCTCTGAAGGCTCTGGGGAGTATGTTTCCCTGCCTCTTCCAGCCTGCGGTGGTGGCTGGCCACCCTCAGTGATCCTTGGTTTATAGACTGGTCACTTCAGTGCCTGTGTCCATCTTCACATGGCTTCCCCTGTGTCTCTTCTCCTCTTTTCATAACAACACCAGTCTTGTTGGATTAGGGCCCACTTACTCCAGGGTGACTTCATTTTTGCTTAACTCATTACACCTGCAGTGACTCTATTTCTAATTAGGGGTCTGGGAGGGACATGAATTTGGGGGGACACTAATCAACCTCAAGAGGTTTATACATTTGCCTGTGGACCTGTTTGGCCAGATTGTGCCAGGGGGTCATTCCTAGCTGTGTTTAGAGTTCCTGAAGGGCAAAGTTGTCCCCAGAAGTACTGAAATAAGGTGCAAACCAATGGCTCAGTGTAGGACCAGAGATGCAGGTTCCAGTTTGCATCAGGTGTAGCTGAAGGTAATCTCTGAATACACTTCTTTCCCTCTTCATATCGGTGTTCTAAGACAAGAAAGCTTAGAGGTTTTATAGTTTTTAAAATACAAAGTATTTTGGTTTCAGAATTTATTTGCTTAGCTACTTCGGAAGGAGTTAATGTCATGTCATCCCCGGGACTAGGTAAGACAGAGCAGATTACACAGTGCACAAATATTTGGTTGTAGGACTGGGAAAAATGGTCCATTTGAGAAACTGAATATGAAACTGTTTGCTCTCAAGTACACAAATGTCCTCTGTGAAATATGACTGCATGGCCACAATTATTAAAATATTATTTCCCTGGATTTTGAGTTTGTCACTGAGTTTCTTGGTTATTTATTTTATATCAGATTTATAAGGTCCAGGAATTTTATTTAATGCAAAGGATTATCTCTGGTTTCATTTAGGTGAACCAAAATGGAATGATAATATGCACACACAACCAGGAGGGTATATAGCTGTCAGCAGATGTCCCCACCTCCCTGCAACTCACTCTCCCAACTGGCTCTTCTCCATGGAACCACGGCTAATCCTGTGATGTCTTTCCCTTCAGACCTTTAACATGAATATTGAAACTACTTATATGTTTCTGTAAGTGAATGTGTGTAGTTGTTTATTTATACATAAGTTGAATTAGATCACATGTATTTTGGATTTTGAGACAACTTGTTATTTTTCTTAACTAAGCTATCCACCGTGGACACACTGACACATCCCGTGTCAGTATATGGTGTTCCATTCTGCATCAATAACCATTTATTTAGTCCACGCCCCTCTCGATGGACATTTAAGTGTCTCCAATTTTGGAAAGCCTCATTTTTACAGGGAGTTTTCAGCTGACAGTACCCTTTTGTTAGCAATAGCTTTGGTTCAGCTCTTTAAAGGAATCTGGGGAAATAAAACACGTTGGGATGCAGCAACAAAGGACAGTTTCTCCATCATCAGTTTTATTGTTGTCACTAACATTAACCAAATATTAAAGAGTGAAAAGCAAAGAGGACTTCCAGTTTCCAGCCCAGCATGGAAGGTGCCTTGGAAGTGGTTACTGTCCTAACAAGTAAAAGTTGAACAAACTGAAAAATTAACAACTCTTCTTAGATGCAGTGGGGTCACAGGGAAAATGGCTGCCCCCCTCCAAATTAGAGAGACGGCCAGGCAGATACAGGGAATCACAACTTATCGGGGCAAAAACCCATGAGCAAAAGTTCCCAGAGCAGGAAAACCTGAAGTGTGACCGACAAATTGCTGGAGGCTCGGTGTGGACAGGCCTGAGAGTGAAAAAGCCCAGGGGCCCCAGTCGGGGTAGGGGGGCCATATATTTGTGAGTTTTATCTCCAGGAGCTCTACCAGTGAATATCAGAGAAAAAAATATCAGAGAAAAAAAATCCTCATGCTTCTGACAGGGGGAGGGGAAAACAAGCATTCTGAAGTTCACCAGAGCGTTCTGTTCTTAACAAGGTCTGTCCTCAGGAGGAACTGTTTCCCCAGAGCCTAATGTGCTGGGGTTTTATCAGAGCCTACACTCTAGGCTCCTGTCTTTCCTGAGGCCATGGAGGTGGGGCACGAGGGGGGCAGGGAATGAGAATGAGAATCACGTGTGAAGGACACAGTCCCGTCTAAGACCAAGACTTAATCACAGGACTGCAGGACGCTTCCCTATCCCCTCATCTTACTGCCACATCACTAAAGGCCTATTTATACCAGTTCCTTTTACCCAGTACATCATATCCTGCTACACAGAAAAAATTAGAAGGCATACCGAAGGCAAAACACACAATTTGAAGAGATGGGGCCAGCTTTAGAATCAGACATGGCAGGAGTGTTGAAATTTTTAGACCAAGAACTTAAGACAACTATGATTAATATAAAGGCTCTAAGGGATAAAGTATACAGCATCCAAGAACAGAGGGGCAGTGTAATGGAGATGGAAATCCTTAGAAAGAATCAAAAAGGAATGCTAGAGCTCAGAAACACTGACAGAAACAAAGGATGCCTTGGATGGGCTTGTTAGTAGACCGGAAACAGCTGAGGAAAGAATCTCTGAGATTGAGGCTATGTCCATAGAAACTTCCAAAACTGAAAAGTAAAGAGAAAAAAGAATGAAAAAAAAAAAAAAAAAGAATAGAAAGTCCAAGGATTGGGAGAAATAAGTGAAGGGGGTTAAGAGGTACAAATTTCCAGGAAGTTGCCTGGTGGTCTAGTGGTTAGGTTTCTGGGCTCTCACTGCTGAGGGCCTGGGTTCAATCCCTGGTCGGAGAACTGAGGTCCCCCCAAGCCATGCGGTGCAGCCAAAAAAAAAAATCGTATGGAGGGAAAAGAGGTACAAACTTCCAGTTATAAAATAAATAAGTCACAGGGATGTAATGTATAGCACAGGGAATACAGTCAATAATATTACAATAATGCTGTATGGCGACTGATGGTTTTTAGACTTACCATTTCGATAAATTTGTAACGTATATAAATGTCAAATCACTATGAAACTAATATAATATTGTATGTCAACTACACTTCAGTGAAAAAAAAGTTTTTTCAAGAAAATCCAAGAAATGTGAGACAACTACAAAAGGTATAATATATGCATAGTGGGAATACCAGAAAGTGAAGAAAGAGAAAAAAGGAAAAGAAGAAATATTTGAAGCAATAATGATTACAAATTTCCCCCAAATTAATATCAGACAGGGGGATATCTGACAGGGGGAGGGGAAAACAACCATTCTGAAGTTCACCAGAGCGTTCCAAACCACAGGTCCAGGAAGCTCAGAGAACACAAAGTATGGGAAATGCCAAAAAACTACACCTGGGCATATCATTTTCAAACTACAAAAAATCAATGATAAATTAAAAGTTTTAAAAGAAGTCAGGAGGAAATGTATTTTATCTATAAAAGAGGAAAGATAAAAATTACATCCAGGGCTTCCCTGATGGCAGTGGTTAAGAATCTGCCTGCCAATGCAGGAGACACAGGTTCGAGCCCTGGTCCGGGAAGATCCCACATGCCATGGAGGAACTACTAAGCCCCTGTGCCACAACTACTGAGCCTGCACTCTAGAGCCTGCAAGCCACAACTACTGCGCCCACGTGCCACAACTACTGAAGCCCATGCTCCTACACCCTGTGCTCTGCAACAAGAGAAGCCACCACAATGAGGAGCCCGCGCACTGCAATGAAGAGTAGCCCCTGCTCACCGCAACTAGAGAAAAGCCTGCGCGCAGCAACAAAGACCCAACACAGCCAAAAATAAATAAATTTATATTAAAAAAATTACATCCAAATTCTCAAAAAGCATGCAAGAAAAGCGTTGAATAAAATATTTAAAGTGTTGAGAGAAAAAACACCAATTTAGAATTCTGTTTCCTGTTAAACTATTCTTCAAAAGTGAAGAAGAGGACTCTGGGAAGATGGTAGAACAGGGAGCACCAGGAATCTGTCTCCCCACCCAGACAGCGCTGCACTGGCAGAACCTGCCTGATGTAACTAGTCTGGAACTTGAGTCCATTGAAGGCTTCCAACTTCACCCCACACCCCCAGTTCCCCTGCCCAGAAGTGGCCATGCTTTTTGAGTTTTCCTTTTTGGTGAATCCACCAAAGACACAATCCGCTATCAGATATTAACTGAAGTTCCCTCAGATCCTCCTGCAAGTTACACAGTGACCCTGACGACCCCTTGGGTCAGACACATCCAGTGCTCTGAGAGGAAGGGAACAAGGAAGACCCAAGCTTACTGTGAGACTTAAAAGCCAGGTTTCCGAGACCCACAGCATCATCGCGAAAGCAAACATTTTTTGCTAGTAATGGTTGGGTTGTTTTTATTAAAAAAAAAAAAATTGAGTAATAACATACAGATAGTAAAGTGCACAAATCTTAAATTTACAGCTTGATTTTTACTTATTTATTTATTTAAATTTATTTATTATATTTATTTTTGGCTGTGTTGGGTCTTTGTTGCTGTGCTGTGCATGGGCTTTTCTCTAGTTGTGGTGAGTGGGGGCTACTCTTCGTTGCGGTGCGTGGGCTTCTCATTGCGGTGGCTTCTCTTGTTGTGGAGCACAGGCTCTAAGTGCGCGGGCCTCAGCAGTCGTGGCACTCAGGCTCAGTAGTTGTGGCTCACGGGCTTATCTGCTCCACGGCATGAGGGATCTCCCCAGACTAGGGCTCGAACCCGTGTCCCCTGCATTGGCAGGCAGATTCTCAACCACTGTGCCACCAGGGAAGCCCCTACAGCTTGATTTTTAAATATGTGAAAACCCATGGAACCCATCCCCAGACATCCAGAAAGGAGTCAGGCTTTTGAGAAAAAAATGGCATTTTTGAATTCCAAAAGGCTAAGAACCCAAAGGAATTAAAGCACAGAGTTTATACATTAAAATGTCTTCAAAAAGAGATAAAATGTTATTACCTAGGAGAAAAAAAATTGTTTCTCAGAAGACATCCTGCTTCCCACTGAGGCCAAGAATGGGGTTGGTAGGTGTTATGGACCGAATTGTGTCCCCAGATTCATATGTTGAAGCCCTAACCTCCAACATGACTGTTTGAGGAGACAGGGCTTTTCCGGAGGCACTTAGGTTAAATGAGGTCACTAGGGTGGCCCTGGTCTGATAGGGCTGGTTATGTGTTTTGGGGAGGAAGACCACAGAGGAAAAGTGCCCTTCTCATCATATGGTGCTAAGAGTATATACTATCAACACGACTTATCTCTGCTGACTTTGACCTTGATCATCTGGCTGAAGGCCTAATGCATTTTTTATTGCGGTATAAGCAACACATCCTTTAGGTAACAGTAACGTTGATATTAGTGAATATTTAAGAGCTGGCAACTGCGCTAAGCATTTTAGATTCCTTTACGCCTCTCAACAACCCTGAAGTACAGATACTATTATTCCCACTTCACAGACGAATAATTAGGGAGAACATTCCCACAACACACACACACACATAATTGTGCTAAAAATACATAAAATTTACCATTTTCATCTGCACAATTGTGACATTAAGCACATTCACATTGTTATGCAGCCACTACCACCACCATCTCCAGAACTTTCCAACTTCTCAATATTATACATTTCTTACCCTTGTTGAGCATCACCAGTCTTTTGGTCTTTCAAAGGTTCAAACGTCTCCAGTTTATCAGGCCCACCTTGAACATTCCTGTGGGTGGAGAGTAGCTCATGTTGGTGCTTCCAACTTGACTTCATCTTTACCTTTTTTTTGTAGCTTTACTGAGCTATAACTGACAAATAAAATTGTAAGATATTTAGGGCTTCCCTGGTGGCGCAGTGGTTGAGAGTCTGCCTGCTGATGCAGGGGACACGGGTTCATGCCCCGGTCCAGGAAGATCCCACATGCCGCAGAGCGGCTGGGCCCGTGAGCCATGGCTGCTGAGCCTGCGCGTCCAGAGCCTGTGCTCCGCACTGGGAGAGGCCACAACAGTGAGAGGCCCGCGTACCGCAAAAAAAAAAAAAAAAAAAAAAGTAAGATATTTAAAGTGTATGCCGTGATTATCTGATGCATGTCTATGTTGAGATCTTTACTTCTTTTGCTCTGAAACGCGAGCATGCTGGACTTGGTGGCATCATGGACGTCAGCCACGCATGCTGTGCTCGGCTGCCTGCTGTGATGTGGCACCACCACCGCTCCCCTCTGAAGCCGAGAACACATTTCCCAGGACCTTCATCCCTGGGTAGTTCCGGTTTAGAGGCTGCAAAGGAGAGAAACACGCACCGAATTTTGTTGTCTCAGCTTCCTTCCTGTGCACCAGACCCTCAGAAGCACTGGGATGTGGGAGTGAGGGGTCCCTCAACTACCCCGTGTCTCAGGCCACACACTGTCCTGGCTCCATCCGGGAGGAGTCAGCTCACTCCTTGGTTTCCCAATTCTCTGTCCCAAGTCTGATCCTAGTGGAGGGGTTTTCACATCCATCCTATTTTAGAGTAGCTGCAGCATTTCAGGTGGGCTAAGAATTGTCAGGAAGAGACCCATCCAAAGACTCACAGGTTACATTAAATTCCTGATTCAACTAAGATAAACTTTTATCAAAAGTAGGTGATCACAAAGGACAGTGGCAGATACAGCTTATTTCAGAGGAGCTTCCCTTGGCCTCCAGAAACCTCGGAGTGATGTGCCCCTGACTGTCAGAGACCACCGGGTAGGGTCTCACCAGATCTGGAAACTTTGATCCTTGCTTTGATGCTGCCCTTTCCAAACGGGCTCACATCAGCATTCGGAAAGAACACAGGCTAGCAATCTACGCACTGCGCTTTAACCCAACACCTTCAAACACTGGACTCTTCGTATCTTGAGCCAAACTTCTTGTAAGGCCACATCCTTATCCAAGTAGAGCAGCAGAGTGAGGACCCAGAGCTCCTGAACGATGTCTCTGCTTCTGCTTTCCCAAAGCCCGTTTCTTCACATCTAACCCGGTACCTTTTCACTTCCACCATAGTGCTTACCACTAGTTTTAACAGCATGTGTATTTGCTTATTTACATGTGTGCTGTTTGACTTTCCCACAAGACTGCAGCAGACCACAACCACGTTCCCCTCGTCACTGAATATGCAATGCCTAGTACAGCGCCTAGCACGTGTTCAATAAACATTCATCCAACAAATGAATGAACAAGGAATATTCCACTAATTCCAAATGTTTTGGCACAGTTGCAACTTGTGTGCCCATTAAGGAAGACAGGGCGTCACACCTAAAGCACAAGCAACAAAATAAAAAATAAACAAGTGGGACATCAAACTAAAAAATTTCTGCACAGCAAAAAAAGCCATCAACAAAGTAAAAAGACAACCTACTGAATGGGAGGAAATATTTGCAAACCATATGTCTGATAAGGGGTTAATATCCAAAAATATATAGAGAATTTATACAACAGCAAAATACCAAATAACCCAGTTAAAAAGATGGGCAAAGAACCTGTACAGACATTTTTCCAAAGAAGACATACAGATGGCCAAGAGGTACATGAAAAGATGCTCAATATTGCTAGTCATTAGGGAAATGCAAATCAAAACCACGAGATATCACCTCACACCTGTCAGAATGGCTATTATCCAAAGGACAAGAAATAACATGTTGACAAGGAGGTGGAGAAAAGGGGACACTTGTGCACTGTTGGTGGGAATGTAAGTTGGTGTAGCTACTATGGAAAACAGCACAGAGGTTCCTCAAAAAATTAAAAGTAGAACTACCATATGACCCAGCAATTCCACTTCTGGGTATTTATTTGAAGAAAATGAAAACTCTTAATTCAAAAAGATATCTGCATCCCCATGTTTACAATAGCCAAGATACAAAAATAACCTAAGTGTTATCAATTGATAAATGGATAATGAAAATGTGCTATGCATACAATGGAATATTATTCACCCCCAAAAATGAACAAGATCTTGCCATTTGCAACAATATGGATGGATAGTGAGAGCATGATGCTGAGTGAAATAAATCAAAGAAAAAGAACATATACTGTGTGATTTCGCAAATATGTGGAATCTAAAATATCAAAACTCCAAACTCAGAGAAAGAGAGATTAGATTTGTAGATACCGGGGTGGGTGGGTGGGTGCAGTGGGGCAGGGGAGGGACTGGAGGAAGGTTGTCAAAAGGTGCAGACATCCAGTTCCAGTAAGTCCTAGGGATGTGATGTGATGTACAGCACAGTGACTGCAGCAAACACCGCCGTATGATACGCAGGAATGTTAAGACAGCAGATCCCAAGAGTTCTCATCACAAGGACGAATTTCCTTTTTTTATTGTATCTGTGTAAGATGATGGATGTTAACCATACTTACTGTGCTAATCATTTCACAATATGGTTGACCCTTGAACAACACAGGGCTTATTGGTGCCCACCCTCCAAGTAGCAGAAAATCCTTGTATAACTTAGTTGGCCCTCTGTATCCACGGTTCCACATCCATGGATTCAACCAACCGTGTCATGTAGGACTGTAGTATTTACTACTGAAAAAATTCTGTGCCTAAGTGCACCTGCACGGTTCAAGGGTCAACCGTATCAGAAAATCAAACCATCGTGTTGTACAACTTATACGGTGATGTATGTCAATTATTTCTCAATAAAACTGGGGAAAAAGAAATATATAAATGGACACAGAGCAGCCAAAAAGATGAAATGGTGCAAACAGCATGCTGGGGGCTTTGGGGTTTAAAATGGAGGCAAATTTTTCTAAGGTGGCATCAGAGAATTTTAAGGAGGGTAAAACCAGATCTTTACTTTAAATCACTTGTGAGGCAGAGTGGAATGGCAGGAAAGCCTGCTGCCATCCCCCCCACATGCAATGAAGGTGTAAGCTAAAGCGAGGCAGTGGGAGAGATTTGGTGAGCTGACTGGATGTGGAGCCTAAGTGGAGGAACTGAGAATGAACTTCAGGTTTCTGGCACATGCTACCGAATAACCAGGTAAACACGGGAGGAAGACGAGGTGGGCATGAGAGAGACCACACTCAGGTTTGGAGCTGAAGGAATTAATGCAATGACCATTCATGGATCTAGATGTATGGGTACAACTCAGCGGTGATGTCTGGCCTGGAGTCGAAGAAGTTGCATGTAGTCAGCACAGAGGTTTTAGATAAAGACTTGGGCAAAGATGAGATCCTCCAATGCTGAAATCAAAGGCCCAAAGACGAGACCTTGGGAATTCTAATATACGAGTCAGGCAGGAGAGAAACAGAGTGAAAAGGCAACCTACTGAATGGGAGAAAATATGTGTAAGCCATGTATCTGATATTAGTCTCCAAATATATAAGGAACTCCTACAACTCAACAGCAAAAAAACTAACCCAGTTAAAGAGTAAAGGACTTACTTAAATAGATACTTCTCCAAAGAGTACATACAGATGGCCAACAGGTATATGAAAAAATGTTCAACATCACTAATCATCAGGGAAATGCAAATGAATACCACAATGAGATATCACCTTATAACAGTAAGGATGCTATTATCAAAAAAAAACAAAAGACAGCAAGTGATGGGGAGGATAAGGTGAAATTGGAGCCCTCATGTACTGTTGGTGGCAGTGCAAAATGGTACAGCTGCTGTGGAAAACAGTATGGAAGTTCCTCAAGAAATTAAAAATACAACCACCACATGATCCAGCAATCCAACTTCTGGGTATCTATCCAAAAGAACTGAAGTCAGGATCTTAAAGACATATTAGCACTCCCAGGTTCACTACAGCACTATTCACAATAGTCAATATGTGGAAACAACCTAAAGGTCCATTGACAGAGGAATGGATTAAAAAGTGTAGTATATACAGACAATGGAATACTGCTCAGCCTTAAAAAACACGCATGAGCCTTGAGAACGTTACGCTAAGTGAAACAAGCTAGTCAGTCACAGAAAGCCAAACACTGGATATTCCTCTACATAAAAGTATCTAAAAGAGTCTAATTCGTAGAGTCAAAGACTGGAATGGTGGTTGCCAGGGGCTGGTGGGAGGGGGAGTGGGTAGATACTAATCAACAGGCATAAAGTTTCGGTTAAGCAAGATGAGAACAGTCTAATGTCTGTTGGACAGCACTGTAGCTACAGTCAACAGTACCATAAACGTGTCGTATACTTAAAAAGTTAAGAGGGTAGGTCTCGTGTGGTATTCTTGCCACAATAAAAAATAAAATTAAAATTAAAAAAAAAGAAAAGAGGAAGAGGAGGAGTCAGGCAGGACTGAGAAAACCCAGAGAGAAGTCTTACTTTAGTCTACGGAGAAGCTTCAAAGGAGTTCATTCTGCTGTCGAGAAGTCATTTGAGGGAAGAATTGAAGAGTGTCAGCTGCATTTGGTACAGCATGAGCTAAGACAACCTTTACGGGCCATTTTTGGAGTGATGCAAGAGAAAGTCATAATCTTCGGGGACAGTATCGGGAAGTCAGGAAATAGAGGTAACTGAGTGCAGAGAACGCTTTCAAGAAGCTTTGTCGACACACTGGAGGATTATCTTGCTGTACTTTGTGGTACAACAAACTTTCCATGCATGCTTTAGGAAAGATTTAATAGGGATTAATAACGTTTGCTTACTCCTAAAATAGACTAAAACCCCATGGACAACAAGGCAAAAAGGAAAAGGGGAGTCATTAAATTTGTTAAAGATGATATAGATTATTCAATGAACGGTGTTACAAAACTTTCACAGTTGTCAAAACAAAAACAACAGTGAGTTGTCACACATTACGGTGATGCTACATGACGTAGACGTGAGTGTCTCTGGATGAGTATCACCAGGACTGAGGACTGAGTGGATTCAGAGCCCAAACCAAGCACATGGTCGGGAAATTAGACAGTCAAGAGGCCAAATGCCGCCGCAGGAAGGAACCTTTGGTCTCTTTACAACAGGCGGTGCTTGGGGAAAGCACAACCTCCAAGGACAGAGTAACACTGTGATTTAAAAACTGCACTGAGGGGGCTTCCCTGGTGGCGCAGTGGTTGAGAGTCCGCCTGCCGATGCAGGGGACACGGGTTCATGCCCTGGTCTGGGAAGATCCCACATGCCGCGGAGCTGGCCGCTGAGCCTGCGCGTCCGGAGCCTGTGCTCCGCAACGCGAGAGGCCACAACAGTGAGAGGCCCATGTACCACTAAAAAAAAAAAAAAAACCGCACTGAATTGCTGTCCTTATCTAAAATTGATTTAATACCATTATCCATATTAATATTTTTCCAGGTAACAAAAGGGATATTATAACTTTTCTTTTGTTGCATTCACCTAACCTATATTGATAGGGTAACTAAATAAACATCTTAAAAAACCAAGGGCCAATGTTTTGAATCAATTTCAATTTAAATGTCAGTTGCTAGTTATAAAAACTTGAGAGCAAACCCTTAGGAAAACATTCATTATTTGAAGCAGAGCTGTCCTAAGATAATGCACACAAACCAACACAGTCTATTTAAGAAAAATATTTAATGCTGCCAAAAAGTATAAAAATACAGTAGGAATGGCAGTACAATACAAAGTAGTCTTTCCTAATTTATTTCTTTTACATGTCTCTACATTTCACACACGCATTAAAAAACTTAACAATGCATCAAATGAAAGGGCTCTGCAAAGTCTTCTGCTGGTGGTGCTCTTCGTTCCCTGGATGTAAGGTTTACTTTGTAAACAGACAAATGTGAGGCAATCTACAGGCTTATCAAGCCTCACTTAGTTTCCGGAGTGGGCTCCAGGTCTTGCTTTGCACATCAATGGTTCAAAATTTATAGCTGCAGAATATTCTCAAGTCATGAATATTTAGGTGTCTGTCAATCTTGGCCTAAAATATAAAATAAGAAGTCATCTATTCAATTCATATTTACCAAACACACAGACATACACAGATACACACAAACATAAAAGGACTAACAATGAACTAAAAAGGCAACCAAAAAACATTCCAACACATCACACTCAATCACACTGAGTGCTTTGCTGTTACCTTGGTAAAACTGCTTATGTGCTTGATTTTCAAACAGAATTGGTGGTGTGAGGTAGACTCATGTTAAAGCACCGTAACTCTCACTCTTTTACAAGAATTAACAACTATGAATTTTTTTAGGTCATCCTGTATTACTCAAGAAATGACCTCCATGTGAGCTATACTGACAGACAGACAGTTAAAAAAAAAAAGTACCCACAACAGTTTAGCAAGATTTTATGGTATGTGCTAGACTTACCAATACTTTGGAATTCAATGCAAAAGTCTAATCCAATTTGGACCTCCACTGTATCATACTGCTAAAAATATTATGAATGTAATGTATGAACATAAAGTTGGCTTATATCCTTAACTCACGGACTGTTAGCAGCATGCTTTTTGTCCTGAAGGGTAATACTAATGATCACAGAAATACAGAACTGAAGTGACATGATTTAAGTATTAAAAGAAAACACAGACATAAAATAATTGATAGATTTATTGTACTTTAATGCCAAAAAGTAAAGATAAATGAGAGTTTAAACAAGTGATAGAGAGATGAAATAACAACTAATTTAAGGGCAGGTGAGTTTTTAATGTTATTTCACAATATTTGCAAATAGTTGAACTTCTGAGGTGGTAACTGGTATTTCCCCTCAACTTCCCTTGCTCTGACAAAAAAAAAAAACCCAGATCTAAATACTTGTCATTATTGTGCCTCCACGTGTATAAATAGGAGATATAAACCACACCCACACATTTATCCAAAACATTTAGTCAAAACCCCCAATACTACGAGTTGGCTTCTTCCTGACTGCTGGCTCCTTGGTGTCTCATTTCCAGCACTGACAGAGAAATGTCCAGACACCAAGGAAGCATTCTTGTTAGGTGCCTGTGGTCACAGAAACTGCCACAGGTGCTTCTTGCAGGGACCTGAGAAGCCTGAACCAAAGTGGCTGATGTGAGGAAAGGAGCTTCTGACTGACCCTGAGTGCTGCAAAATATGCATGTGTTTCCCACACCTTCAGAAGTCCCCTTGTTAAAACCAAGGAACTGATCCAGTCAGAGTGAATGAAATAATGGTTTGGTTTAGAGAGTGCTCTGATGTTCCAGTATTACTCTGGCTCAGTGGTAGTTCAAACTGTTCCACAAAATTTTTTGGAGGGGAAAACTTTGATTTGTTTCACTTAAAAAATAAAAAGAGGGTTATTTTGGATTTTAATGGGTAACAGTAGCTGTCTAATGCTTTTCCATTTAAATATTCCATAAAAACAGGTTGCGTGTGACATAATGGGAAAGCGCGAGGCCTGGAGTTACTGGGATTCTACAGACTGGAGTTCAAATCTCAGCTCTGTCATGATCTAGATGTACAACCTTGGGCAAGTTACTTATTCTTTGACTCAGTTTTCTCGTCTGAAAATCGGGTAACAGGATGCACCTTGGAGAGGTGTATCTACTGACTGGCAGAACCGGCAGGTGTTGCCTCCCCAGCAGTGTGTTAAAGACACACTCAGCAAGGATGAACTACCCCTTAGAACAACTAAAAGGTCTTGACAGGGGCTGGCTCCACACCGAAGTAGTCCCTGCCACCGGACACTCATCCTTGCTTTACTGAAAAGAGTCCCACACACTTCTCTGCGGTGAGCAAGGCACTCACTGCCTTACAGACAACATCAATTTACCCAGTGGGAAAATCCCGAATTCACCAAACTCAAAATAACTTCAGGTTTTTTATAGTAGTAATTTGAAATATCAACATCATCATATGTCTAAAAAATCTATGCCAAATTAGAGCAACAATAAAGAATTGATGCTTTTCTTTAAAAAATGGTCTCCATAAAGAAAAAAATTCCCATTCCATTCTCCTTATAGCTCCCCCAATATACCATGTGATGGAAAACCAGACAATAGTATTAAAGTAGACTCTGCAAGTAATATCCTCCCTAAATCCTAAAATTCCCGTATTCCACTCTAAATTATAAAACCCAAACAGAAAGAGTACCAATGATTGGATTTTTCATTCTGCCACTGGACTGCACAGAGACGGTCATGGCGTTTGAGAATTCTCGTTGTCAGGTTGTTACTGATAAAGACAATCACTCGACCCAACTAAAAGCCCCTCGGGCTGAGTCACTGCTTAGCCGGGGCAGTACTCTGCAACATGACATCACTCATCCACATTCAGCAGAACAAGAGGACACCTGGCATTTCTAACTTATCTGCTGTTGTAGGGGCTGTGGGTGCTGCTGTCCCAGAAACAGTGCTTTGAAGACAGATACAAGGAAAGATGGAATCAAATCCAAACCAATGAACTAGGGAAAAGATGAAAGACACAGGTCAACTCCAGAATAAATCATCCAGGGGACGACCAAGACCTGTATTTTAAGTCAAAAGAACTTAATTTTATTATGTGAAAAAATACTGAATTTGTTTTTCAAAACTTTATTTATAAGATGACTACCATCTAGATAAGTCAACGCCAAACAAGGGTTTCCTGAAGTAAGAGAGACTTGAATAGCTGTGATGTAGAAATGGGAGCCCAGAACACGCCATCCCTGCCAGGCACTCAGCTCCAGCAGGGGATGGACATGGGAGTCCTAACCTCAGCCACCCCGCCCTTGTCCACGCTTTCTACCCCACTAACAAACCCACAGGGACCTGCTGGAACCAGAAATAAGTCAGTGCTGACGGAAGGTGTGATTCTTAGAATCTTGCCTGGGAGAAACGGATGATAGACATAATGGCATTAGGCTTACAATATACTGCATTTTAAAAGTCTCTGTAAGACTCGTGTCTGAAAGTAAAAATCAAGGCAGACTAGATTTTAAAATCTGTACAATAACCAGGCAGTCACTCTGGAAATGTACTCACTAAAAGAGAGTATACAACGGTCAATAAAATATTTCTAACATAATCAGGTTCTAGCCTGTGTCTGTTCACACAGAATCTAGTCAGAGATATTTTTCTAAGAGGGGAACGACTTTCAGAAGTTAAATCTTTCTTTGAGAATTTAATTCTAAAATACACTCTACATGAGAGTCAACAAGAGAGAAGGTAGAAAGGTCAAGTCTCAGGCTGACTCTGGCTCAGCAACACCACCACCTGCTGCATGGGCTTGTTGTGAGGTTACCAGGAGAACACGTGGGAAGCCCCAGCACAATGCCCGGCACCACGGAAATGACCTCTAAGTGGGAACAACCATCAGTGTCAAGGACGCTGAAAGCAAAGACGGAATTGATACGAAGCTGGAGGACTGCTCCATGCCAGAAACTACTTTTTAAACCAGGATGTATTTTTTTTATTCAAACCATCAATTCTAGTTTATTTGAAACAAAGGGGACACACACAAGTGTACATAAAATTAACTTAAGGTCACAATTCCTTCCTCTGATGCACCTGTTATTTAAAAAAAAAAATCAACTTTTTAACTTCCTTTCTCTTTTTTTTTTCATTCCTTGGTAGAAATACTAATACATAATGAAATGGACCAAAAATATAGAAGAGGATAAGGACTGAGCAAATATATAAAACATCTAAACATGGAAGTGGTCTGTACATTACCAAAGTTCTCTATGCACTTTTACAACATTTTTATGCTACATATGGATAAACTAAATATGGAGAACTGTATTTGTAGATATTCTACACATGCAAGCATAGATAAAAATCAGTAGTAGGATGGCATAAAATGCTTGGCTGCACGTGGAAATGAGTACGGAGCCCATTGGTACAGCCAGAAAAGACGGTGCTGAATCGGGTGCTGTCCGTTTATCGGCAGGAGCACATACAAACACAAATGAACTAGGTATTAATCCAGATAGTCTTTCTTAAAAATAATAAAGCTTCTGGCTTTTTTATTAAGAAAATACCAGCACCTCATCGAAGTCAAACCGTACAACTGATTTTCAGCATCTGTTCTAATTAGAAAACATCACGAAGACCTACAGACACAAGTTCTGGGAAGATGCACACCCACCGTGGTTGCCGACTCCTCTGCTGTTCCCTGAGGGCAGGACCCCGCCTGGCCTGCCCCTCTGACTAGATGCCTTCTTTAATAAAGGTCAGGCACGTGGCCACGCATTTTCAGTAATTAGTATAGGGCACCCACCAAAAACACAATCCCTGGTAAAAATTAACATGCTCTCCTCAGGGATGTGCTTGGAAGAGGAAAGATGACTAATGTTTGCAGCAGCAGAAGTTTATCAACAAGTGTCTGCTACACCGGACACTTAAAAATCACCGGATGTGATTTTAAAAATACATTATGGCAAAAAAATAAAATAAAATAAAATACATTATGGCAAACATCTCCAGAAGGACGGGAAGCAAAGAGCAAAGCTGAAGCACTGAGCCCCACGAAGCACGTCCACCCTGCCCGGGGACAAGGGTATCATTATCAGCTTGTGTTTCCCATAAAGTCTTTGCCTTTTATTGAAAGCAAGGCGACCCACGGTTGGAACTGAATAGGTCTACCTGTATTTGACTTGCAGAGTAATATACTGTATTTTAGCAAAGATAAACCACAGCAAATTGGAGAGAAAGATTTTAAACCAATAACGACCTAAAATGTAAGGGTCATGGTGCCTGAACACAGGGGTGATGCAGGCAGACACAGCAACATCCTTCTTACCTCCTTCCATATAAAGGTTACAGGACACAGTGGTGCTGAGCAGGGCGTGGGCACATGTGACACAAACTGTCCTCTACACACAGCACCACCTGTGTCCTGCTCTCATACTCTCAGCATAACTCAACCCACTCGAGAAGGCTATTCGAACCAATTAAAAAGTCTATCTATACCGAAGGTTTTCAAACTGTTGTTTAAATGATCACTGCCCGCTGAAAATAATTAAACCTCGTGCAGCAATAGTACCTAGTATGTAAAGTGGATAAAGCAGAGACAGCCTACTTTATCTGCTGGAAGTAAAGGTTGGCAGCTTGGGGTCCTTCCTACCACCTCCTGGTGACCCCTTAGAAATCCAACAAGCAAAGTTTGAAAACCACTGAAATAATGTGATTTCATTATTTCAGCAGATAAATTTATAACAACTATTTAAAGTTTAAGTAAAACAAGTTAAACACTGAAAGGAATGTTACAATCTGAAGAAAGCTAGCACTCAAATGAGCAGTTAGATCCATTAAACAATATGCTCTAAAAATACCCATTAAGAAGTTAAAGGGACAGTGTAGGTTTGAACATCATTATACTATTTATTGAAGTAGAAAGAACTTAAAAAAGTTTTTACTGCAAAACTTCAGTCTAATAAACTGAAATCATGGATGATAAAATGCTGCTTGTTATTTTTATTTCCTAAATTATGGTTTACCCCAATTATAAATTAGGGTAATTACATTGAAATTTTCCTGAAAAATAAACAGTATTAATAATGGGCTTTACAGAAACCAGTTTCTTTACAAAGTCTTGACCAACTGTTACCTGACTACGCCAGTAAGGAGAATTTTCCTTCAAAGATATTTTTAGAGAAAATTTTTGTTTCTTTTTCTTTTTAAAATTGGGAAAACTGTAAAACATAAAAGAAATGCAAATATATAGTAAAAATTGCTTATTCAGAGTTCTACCTGCTCATATCAAACTTTTCTTTAGGAAAATGTATCCAGTACAATTGAATCAACATACACTTTATTATTTTTTTGTGGTAACAGATTTTTTTTCAAATTGAGCTTTTAAAAAGTACATTTAACTACAAAAGTAAGATTAAATAGGTACTTATAAAATATATTTACCCTGCAATGGTTAAGAATATAAAATGTTGATGCCCATGTGAACAAGTACATTTATACATTACACACATTACTTAAAGGTCATTTTCTTTCCAGTAATAATGTCCATAAAACCACAATATTTATTGCTTATATCAAGTGAAGGTTAAAATCCAGACAGCCTCCAAAAACGAATCCTCATGATAAAGGACTTCTCAGTCTGGTCAGGTGAAACACTTAACATGTATGAATACAGTTGAAAATGTACCAGTTCTTAAGAAGCATTCAAGTCTTTATTTTAGGGAGCGGGTACAGTGTGGGCAGCGCCTTGGGGGTGCTGAGGTGACTGCACACCCCAATTCTCTGAGGGTGTCTAGTCAACTGCACCGTCTGGTGTCTGAGGAGTTTGCTAACAGATGAACCCCTGTGATTCACGCAACACTGTCAGCTACCAGTGCTGAAGCTTGCGGGGCAAAATTATTTATAGGGCATTTTGTTGAAAAAACAGTGTCCAGCCAACAAAAGCGCCAACCAAAATGACGGACACAAACCCCATCTTAGTGAGAATAGGTTGCCAATATAACCACCTTTTCCTTTTTCGTTCGGTCTCGTTCAGCCTCTGCTTCATCTGCTGCACCTTCTGAGCTGTGCTGGCTTTCCTGTCCTCCCGAAGGCGCTTCCGCAGAGCACTGTCAACAAACAAGAGCACATCAGCAGGGCTGGGCTCAACCACGCAGGCAGAGCACAGCCCCCCCGCCCCCCGCCCACTCCACCCCACTTCTCAACTCATTCAGACTCTGGAACAAAAAGGGGAAAAGCTTCAATACTCTAAATGGTCCAGAGATGCACTCAGGTAATTCAATGACAATTGCTCGTACAGTTTTATGTAAATGAATATTTTTAGTAGGACCTGAAAAGAAGCATGGTATCAGTATTTTTTTTTTCTTTGCTAGCCAGCCAGCAGGAGAGGGAAGACAGAGGGTCCCCAGGCATCTGATCCCCTTTGGAGCTCATATTTGATTTTTCACAAAGGCCCCTATACTCAACATTTCCTTGAATATTCTGCTGTGTGAGTGCCTACTGCTGTCTGCCCATCCCTTTTCTAGCTCCCATTTTCCTATTCAATACAGAATTTTTGTTCCAAAGGAAGCTCTTTGACTCTGGGACCATGGTCCCGGAACAACACAAAGAATGGCTGAAGGCAACATGAAAACTACTATTTTTTTCCCTTGAAAAAAATCTCACAAGCCTAAGATGGCGGCCACCATGAAGAAGACAGCAGCAGAAGATGTCAATGTTACTTTTGCAAATCAACAAAAGACATACAGATTTGCATGGAATACAAGCAGAATCACAGAGCTGAAGGAAGAAACAGAAGTAAAAAAGAAACAACTCCCAAACTTAGAAGATGCTTGTTAGGACATCATGCTTGCAGACGAGGACCGCTTAATGACACCTCATCAGACTGGTGATGTTTTCATTAGCCATTCTCAAGAAGAAACATGAGAAATGCTAGAAGAAGCAAAGAAAAACTTGCAAGAAGAAACTGACACCTTACCATCCAGAGTGGAATCAATTCAGTGGGTGCTAGCAGATTTGAGAGTTCAGTTATATGAAAAATTGGGGAGCAACACAAACCCTGAAGCTGATGAAAGCTAAACATTTTATAACACCAAATGATATGGAAAGCAAAACTTTAAAATTTTTTTCACTTATTTAATGGAAACTTGCCTATTTTCACATCTTGCTTATTTATGTTTTTAAAAGAAGACCGTATTCATCTATGTATTTTGCATAACAATTATATAAAGTGTAGGGGTTTTATGTCATGTTATTAAAATCAGTTAATAAAAAAAAAAAATCTCACAAAATCCATCTCCTCTTTTCACTTACTGCTTATATTACAGCAAAAGCCTAACCAGTTTCCATGCCTTCAGAGTAAATACACCCCAGTAATTATTCTGAAGCACAGCTCTGATAGTATGGCTTGATTAAAAATCTTGAATGCCTTTTCAGCATCTACTACATTAAGAGGCAGCTTTTTTCCTGGCCCAAATGTTTAACCTATATCTAATAGTGAAAAACAATCAGAGGAATCCAGATTGTGAGGCATCCTAAAAGGCAACTCATCTATAAGCTGCAATGTCCAGCAACGGGGGAAAACTAAAGGTGGTGGACAGTCCCAGGTTAAAGGAGACTAAAGAACCACATCAACCAAATACAATGCATGATCCTGGATCAGATCTTGAATTATTTTTTTAAATAGTTATAGACTGGGATCATAAAAATGTTCCAAAATTACATTATGGCGATGGCCACAAAACTCTGTACATATACTCAATCCAGTAAACTGTACACTCTAAATTTTGTGAACTCTATGGTATGTAAATTATATCTCAGTACAGTTATTTTCTGTAAAGCTTTAAGGTGGATTTTTTTTTATAATTAGAGAACTCTGAATATGGACTACATATCAGATTATTTTATCAACGTTAAATTACGTGGGAATATTGGCACCTTCAGACATCGCTAGTGGGAAGGTGAAGTGATGCAGCCGCTTGGAAAACTGGCCAAAAAATGCTCAACACGGAGTGGCCACGTGTGGCCCAGCAATCCCACTCCTAGTTACACACCCAAGAGACAAGAGCACGTGTTCTCCCGCCATGTACAACCTCGTTCTTGCCCAAATGTTTTTCTTTTTTGCTGTTCTCCATGTTTGTTTCCTTCTAAACTAAGAAACCTCTTCTCTCTGGTTCTCTCACCCTCTAGAGCCCTTCTATTCTCATCCTACGGCATTTCATTTATAGTAAATAATTTATGTTGCTCGTCTGGGTTCTCGTTTTGTCCCTTAAGTGTATTAGCAACCTGGGGACTATATTTTGCTCATATCCATATGCTTTGCAGTCTTCCTAATGTCTTTTTCACTTTAACTTATCACACACACAGGTATCTCTGGCTGTGTGAACTCTACCTGAATACTTCCTACAATGACTTGCAAAAATTATTACTCAGAATTCACTCTCTAGACTGAAAATTCACTATAACAAGTATGTGTGTACCTTCCAATAAAACAAATTACACTGTAGTCAAGATCAGGCAAAACATATATAAAATATATAAAAGGATACAGAGCTCCCAGTATTATTTCCTGACTTAAAACTAGTAAATCTAACATAGAAGAAGAAACAACTTTATGCTTTAACTTGTAGTCTAAACCACTGAAGCCACACACAAGGAGTAGCACTGCTAAGTCATAATAAACTCTTCAATATGATATATAGCAACTTACTATGTACTGTAATACGCTACCTTTTATAAAATTTCAGGCAATTTTTATATTGGGGAAATACAGAACTGAAGCTATAATGTATAGGAGACCTTAACGATTTTCACAGCACATCCCAAGATCCCACTGTAACAAATATGACTACAGCATAAAATTTTCCACAAGAAAAAGCATATCTGACAAAAAGAAAAGAAAAAAAGTCTTTCAGAGATATTGAAGAGAGGGAGTAAAAGAGCTCATTCACTTTTCTGAGAGACTCACACCTCAGGACACCAGCTTCGTAATGTGTGAGATAGTTGGAGCCTGAGAAACGTAATTTTTCAAATTTAAAAACTTGAAGAGTTTACACATTCATATGGATTCAAAACTCAAAAAGTATAGGGCATTTTATGTGATTTTTTTTGAAAAATATTTTTTTCTTCCAATAACAGAATTAAGTTGAAATATTCACTTAATTATTTCATAATGGTATTAAAGGCATATTATCAATTACATTGTAACAGTAGCGTGAACACTATATAACTGTACAAATGGCAGGTATTCATACTCTGTTTTCTGCATCATACTACACATTTTAGCATCTAATTATACTAACTCTTACACTCAATAAGTGTTGTGTTAAACCATTTTCCAACAGGTTTCCGTCTTTAAGTATTAGCTTCTTTGAGATCAATGATGTCATTACATACTACTTAAATGCCCTTAAGTAATAAATAAATAGTTACATTAATTCAATACACTAAGGGTCTATATATTAATTCCCATCCACAGAACTTATTAAAAGTCTCTCTTTTCAAGCATTGTTATTGCAGTAACCTTACCTCTCGCTGTTTTCCTCCAGAGTATCTTGCATTTTAGAGGACAGTCCTGTATACCTGTCACTTGTCAGTTTTTCTTCTTCTAGGCCTATCCTGTTTCCGTTGTATTTTTCAGGCATTATTTTGGTTGGTGAATGATCAAAAACAGGACATACATCTTCCTTAGAAAGTTCTTTCCACCGTTTCTAAGTAGGGAAATGAGAAACAAATGCAAACACTAAAGTTTTGACTTTTCTTAAATAAAATTTATGAAACTGAAATTCTATATTTAACTTAAGAAAACCCTGTGATGCTAACATATGAATGAAAAAGAAAAACGTGTTTTGTCATACCACTTCTAGCTACGTCTATTTTAAGTTGAATATTTAATAATAATAAAGCATTTTTAATAAATCTATCTATCTTAGTTGCGTTGGGTCTTCATTGCTGCACGTGGGCTTTCTCTAGTTGCGGTGAGTGGGGGCTACTCTTCGTTGTGGTGCATGGGCTTCTCAACGCAGTGGTTTCTCTTGTTGTGGAGCACAGGCTCTAGGCACACGGGTTTCAGTAGTTGTGGCACGCGGGCTCAGAAGTTGTGACTCGTGGGCTCTAGAGCACAGGCTCAGTAGTTGTGGCGCACGGGCTTAGCTGCTCTGCGGCATGTGGGATCCTCCCGGACCAGGGCTTGAACCCGTGTCCCCTGCATTAGCAGGAGGATTCTGAACCACTGCGCCACCAGGGAAGTCCCAATAATAAAGCATTTAATATTGATGCACATCAGTATGTAGTTGAATACAATAATCTTAATAAAATGTAGTGACTTTGACCTCACCAAAATATTGGTCTTAGTAAGAAGATCTTCGCCAAAGTCAGACTGTGCCGTCTCCTAATCCAGAGGCATGTGCCTCTGGAAAAGTGACCAAGATGGCCCTTGAACGTGACCCAGTGTGCCCTGCTCATTGCCACTGTCCAGTTTAGCAGAGAACCAATGGTGAGACCTCCCAGCAGGTTCCTGCAGTGCCAGAGGCCTTCAAGTTGACTGTCCCCACCAGGTACACCAGCAGCCCAGGCAGTTGGCTGGACACTAGGTTGGGAAGACTCCTCAGCACGCCTGGACTTCAGATCAGGCAGGATTCAGACCAAGATGAAGAGACAGCCTATCTTCCTCCAATGAAACAGGACTGTCACCTGCCTTGGGACTTGCTGTGACTAATGAGATGACAAGCTAACGAGTAGCAGAGTCGGAATTTGAACCCCTCACAAGGCTCTGTATCTCGGAAATAATCATCAGTGTCAGACACCAGATAGTTTAAGTATCCAACAAAAATGTTAACTGTCTCCAGAATGCATGCTGGTCAATTCTTCATTGAGATCTAGTTACAGCAACTTGGCCTTATACTTGGACAAAACTCAACAATGTCAATAAACAAGATGATGCCAAAAACCAAGTCTTACTGGACCACTTCCCAGAATATGCAACAAATCCAGAATCTGTCAACAAGAGGAGTCAGCAGGAGGGTGGGGGAGAAAGAGAGATTTAATGCTAGTGAATTTTAAAAAGAAAAAACAAAGGGCAATGTCATTTTGCCAGGTCTCTGGGCAGCAAACTCACTCAACTTTGCCTCCCCTGTGACACACCCGGCAAGCAGGCTCCAGGCTCACCTGCCTCGGCGGTGCTGCCGGTGCTGCCGACTGCGAGGCCGGGGACCCAGCACTGCCCCCGGCTCCCATTTGGAGCAGACGGGGCTGCTCACCTCCCCCGACTGCACACTCAGCTGAACCGCACTCACAGACCAATGCCCCCACACCATCCGCAACCCCACCCCCATTTCTCACTGAAGAAAGCCCCTCGAAGGAGCTGTAAAGTGATGTATTTAAACTCGAAACCCACTGTAATTTGTTAAAAGTATATATTTACTTATAACTTTATTAGTTGTGTATTATATGTGATTATCATCACAAACACAGTTACTGGTTTCAGATAACAGTCACTTTATTTTTTATTTTTTTTGTGTGGTACGCAGGCCTCTCACTGTTGTGGCCTCTCCTGTTGCGGAGCACAGGCTCCGGACGTGCAGGCTCAGCGGCCATGGCTCATGGGCCCAGCCACTCCGCAGCATGTGGGATCTTCCCGGACCGGGGCACGAACCCGTGTCCCCTGTATCATCGGCAGGCGGACTCTCAACCACTGCGCCACCAGGGAAGCCCAACAGTCACTTTAGATGTGAATATTAATAGCTCTTCTTTGTCCTGGCAGGTTCTAAATCATTTTAAATCCACATATGCCAGAAATCTTCACAGGAAAACTAACATGAAACTGTAGCCAATAATGAAAACACCACTTGTATCCCGTAAATCTAGATTAAGACTGAAGGTGAAGACAGAGGCCCCCTTTAGGAAAAAGAACCAGAGATGAAGCTTACACAGCATGGGTGCTTCTGGAAAGATGGCATCCCTCACCCCACTGCCATCAACTCACACTCGAAAAGCTTCCTTCTTTCTTCTTACAAATATTAATTTTCCCCAAAAATCAGAGGCAAAGGGGAGGAGGCAGATGTATGGAGAGAAAGACAAGTCCATAAACTGCCTATCACATCCTTGTATGTCCTATGAGACACTTTTTGGGACATGGGACAGAGTCATGCAGTTTGGGGTATCCACATTAACAAAGTAACTCTAGATCTTTGTAACAATAAAGTTTTATGATTTAAGATTTCAGGGAAATTTATTTCTCTGAGACTTCTGGTCTAAGCTAAGGTTCTAGTATAGCACTGTCCAATGAAATGTAATGCGAGCCACATATATAACTTTAAAAATGTCTAACAGCCACGTTTTAAAAAAAGATGAATTTTGACAAGATGTTTTATTTAATTCAACATTTAAAAATATTGTTATTTGAACATATAATCAACATTTTTTAAATTATTGAGATATTTTATACTTTTTCTCCCTATATTTGTACATCTTATACTTTAAGCAGAACTTGATTCAGACTGGCTACATCTCAACACTCAACAGAACACGTGGCTCCAGCATTAGACAGCAGGGTTCCAGAAGGAGAAAATATCTACATAAAATAAACAAGTCCATATGCATAAATACGCAGTCCTGGAAGAATACACACAGGCCTCAATGGTTACATATTTGGGGGGTGAGTTAGCGAGGACTTCTACTTTGTAAATGATATACTTTCACATTCTCTGAATTCTTTTATACTCAATATGTACTAATCAATTATCTAAAATTTTAAAAATTTCACAGCACCATATAAATTATTAGAGCCTTGCTAAGATCATTTCTGTGGAAACTGAGCCCTCCGAAAGGGTAACAGGCTTTCTGATCCTGAGCACTTGAAAAATACAGACATTTCCAACATCCCATCTGGACGGAGGCAGAGGACGCCTGGGTCTGTCTGAATGAGGGATAAAGGTGCTGAGTCAGAGATCTGATGGCCACACCGTACCAGATAAACTGGGGGAGAAAAAGTTCTTCCGAGCCACAAACTGCACTGTCACAACAATAGGGACCACACAAAAGCCCGTCCATAAAACTCACCTCTGTGGGGAAAACGATCTGCACAGGAAGCACATATATATTCTAAAACTAAAGGAACAAAACTTGAAAAAACATTAAGGTGGAGCAAGGGATAGTATCCAAAGGACAGCACACATTCCATAGAGTTAGTCTGTAAGAACAGCCAGGAAATTAGCAAGGAAGCAACAGAAGTGTGTGGGGAAAACCTCTGCATGTAAACTGGCAGACACAAGCCGAGATTAAAGAGAGACCTGTTCCTAATCCTGAACATCTGAGGTAACGTCGGAAGAGGGTCTCGTGCTTCATGGGCTTAATCTTCACATACCAAGCACTTCACAGACTGACGTTTCTCTTCATTAAAAATTATTCTTTAGAGGGCTTCCTTGGTGGCGCAGTGGTTAAAAATCCACCTGCCAATGCAGGGGACACGGGTTCAAGCCCTGGTCTGGGAAGATCCCACATGCCACGGAGCAACTAAGCCCGTGAGCCACAACTACTGAACCTACGTGCCACAACTACTGAAGCCCGTGCGCCTAGAGCCCGTGCTCTGCAACAGAGAAGCCACCGCAATGAAAAGCCCAAAGAAGAGTAGCCCCGGCTTGCCGCAACTAGAGAAAGCCCAGGCGCAGCAACGAAGACCCAACGCAGCCAAAAATAAATAAATAAATAATCTAATTAATTAAAAAAATTATTCTATAATGCTAAAGATTTGGGGGGGAACCTTTTAAATAAAACTTAAAATTTTTATTGATAAATACAATAGATTGTCTTGAATAGTTAAAATAACACCAATGATCAGAACAAAAAAGTCAGCTGATAAATAAAATTTCTTAAGAATATTTAAATGTCTGTGTAATCCATACAACACTTAACTACTTATATCTCATTCCATCTTGACAGATGGTGTGATCTCAGTTATAAAGGAGAGCTTATTCAGAATATTCCTGCTTTGGCTAGTAATCACAGAAGCTGAAGAGGAAGCAAATGGTTCATGTAAGAGAAAAATAAAGAATTCCACCTGCTTATGTCCAATTCCATATGATCAGTTCAGACAAGAAACGGGTGTCTGTTGTTACTTCTGTTTCTATTTCACATGTTACGTTAGTACATAAACACAGATTTCTGATAATCAGTCTTTTAACTTAGCTTTTACAAATGTGGAATAAAAATACCTTCATGAGAATACAGCCACCAACCAGAGAAAAATAACATTCTCCTGAAATTTCATTACGTTTGCTGCAAGTACTCAAGTTGCTTGCTCATTGTTATAAAAGATGAAATACCTATGATATAAACTAAGTGTTCTTGTATAACTCCAGATCAGGTTTTTAATGGGGCAAAAGTAGCTAAATTTTCTGGTTATTTTAATGATGAAATGCTTAAACCCTCCTTTACAAGGAACCTTACTTTCTTTAATGAAATTGTGTCCCCACTCGGGCTTCTGAGTAACAGGCAGGATTTAACATGAGGCTGAGGTACACAGGAGGAGGGGGGCATACATTTTACAATCTTAGGGGCCAGCTGGATTCACCACATTAATGTAAACATGCTTTTTTGGAAGGAAGGGAGAAGACACATGCATAAACAGAGTGCAGCTATGTGATGCAAATCGTATTTGATACACAGTTTACCTGTATACTTGAATCTCCCTTTATAAACTTTGCTCCTTCTATTATAGTCATGTATGAAAATCTGAGTTGATCTGGTGTCTGAATCAGCCCCATTCGGTATTTTCTCATATTCAGTAACAGTTGTTTAATATTAATATTGTCTCCTTTTTCCATCTGCAAGAAAGGTAAACATTGTTCAAGCCTTTTGTTGTTAGGAGTCCAGGAAAGAGAAGCAGTACAGGAAAACCGCTAAGAGCAAGTTAGGACAGGTTGCCCGTCTGCCCCATCCAGGCAGCAGAGGGAGGACTCCTGGCCCTTCAGCTAACTCACAGCTGGCTCCAACCAACAGGAATCTCATTCACTCTGGCTAGTGGTTGGTCGAAGGGAGGATTTATGGCCCATTCTGGCTTAATGTAAGGATAAATACATCGAGATTAGTGCCTTTCTTTTTTAAGAACGTCTTGGCAGGAGTAAATCTTTTCGTTCGGCGCCTTCACGTCTGTGTGTGGCAGCCACTTGAGGGTGCTGGAGCAGAAAGGCGGAAACAGCCAGACCCACAAGGACACCGTGGGGCCGCTGCACCAGCTGGGGCTGGATCCACACACCCCCACCCCAACCAGAAAAGAGAACAGCTGTTGAAGTTAAATTTGGCAGGGAACAGGGAAACACACGATCCAGTTTTAGTATTTACCATTAACAGAACAGATGCTTAGAGTTCTTAAACACGTCAAAGTTAACGTAACAAGCCGCTTTTGACTGAAGTATAGGATATTAGGCAGAGTGGTAACACAGTAGACGTGCTAAGATACCCTCCCATCAACCTAAAGGGAGGAAAGGCACAGGCCGGTACCCAGGCTGGGGCTGGGAAGGCTGGTGGAGAAAGAACACAGCCCTCAGGCACAACAGGAACCTCAGGGAATGATATTAAAACCCACACTCACCGAGGGCTTAGAAAGTGTTCTAAATGCACTCATCCACTTAATTCTTATGACAGTCCTGGGAGGAGAATACTCTCACTCTCTGCAGTTTGTAAATAAGGAAACTAAGGCAAGAAAGAATTCAGTATTATCTACCAACTGATGTTTGAAAAATAAGAAGGGCGGGGGAGAGGACCCATCATTTAGGTAACAAAAGCTACCAGGAAAAGTCTCCTTCGAGAGCTCTAGAATTATCTTGGATGCAGCCCCACCAGTCACAGCAAGAGGCAGCTGAAAAGATGTGAATGAGAGTTTTTGGTTTTTCTAAAAGAAGGCAGAAGTTCAAGTTTGAAAAACACAGTTCTGGGATCCTGACAGTCGAGCTTACTTCTGCCAGTGGAAACAATAAAAAGGTACAGAAGACTGAAACGAGGTCACTTACCAGAACAAGACAAGTGTCCACCAGAGAAAAGGTGCCTGACCGCCCGATGCCGGCACTACAGTGGATCACCGCAGGCCCGTGTTCAGGATTCAAAGAGCCAGACTCTCGCACTTTAAATAAGAAATTGAGAAATGAAGCTGGTGATTCAGGGACTCCGAAATCTGGCCAGGTAGTATAATGAAAGTGAGATATTGTTCTGGTTTCACCACTCTAAAAAGTGAAAATCAAGGGGGGAAATGTTAGTTCTGAGTTTTTTCTTTTAACAGTCTACTGCAGAAAGATGTGTTTTGTGTAATGTACCATGATTTTTCATTTGGTTTTTGATAATCACATACACAAGTATGGGAAGATTTTCTTTAGGAGAATTTGGTATATATTAATAATAACTAACACTTCTGTAACACTTATTATTTTATAAGCATGTTTTAGGCTTTTTATGTATTAACTCAACCCATACAACAATCCTATTAAAACCTATTTTCCAGATGAGAAAACTGAGGCGAAGGGTTAAGTAATGCACCCAAGGTCACACATCAGAAAATGGCAGAGGCAGGATTAGAGCAGCACTTGGGTTCCCAACCACTGACCTGCACCATACATGCTGCCAGGATTTTCTTTAATTCATACATCATGATGAGTGGATTCTATTCTATTTTTTAAAATCTCTACCAGTTTAATTTTACATTCTTTAATGGTTTCTTTTTTAAGAATTTCAAAGTTTTAAAAAATATAATGTTCCCCATTATATGAGTTATCTTTTAGATTCTGCTATCCAGGCACAGAGGAACAACTCAAGAATTAATTTAAAGAAACAATCTTTACATTTTTAACTGAAATTGCTCTCCTAATTGCTGCTTTTCCCCATGGTAACAATTTCCAATCCTAGAACTGCTGACACGGCTTTGCTGATGTGCGAACATGATTTACCAACATGCTAAGTGTTTCCTGTCTCGTAAAGCCTGCCTGGCACTCACCACCACTTCCTGGACATTCTCAACGACCTTTATTTCTGACTAACTCATTATGAAAACGTTCCTTGGCTTTTGCCAAAGGCCCTCTGCCCCCAGGAGCACTTCTCTGCCTTCTGCTCTTCATTCACAGAGGGAGCGGCAACCGCTAACACATCTTTGCACAATGTTTCAGCTTTAATTACAGGACTATTTTGGAAGAAGGAGCCACAGAAGCAGCATAAAAAAACCCTGATTTTTTTAACGGTTACTTTTATAGCATCTACCTTTCAATACAAATTTACAAAATTAAACTTAGCTTTCTTTTTTTAAAAAACAATATTTCCCTTTTTTCAGTACAGATTAAGACTCCTAAGTCCCAGACTCAGTTATATGAGGTACAGCACTGATAAAATACAGTGCAGAAGTTAAAAAAAATTTTTAATTATACGCATTTAGTGACTAATTTTTCTTGACATCCAGCTTTCATAATTCCAAGTACACTGTGATCCATAGGTTCTCAGTACATTGAAGGCACTAGAAGATTTCTTATTACTAATTAAAATGCTCATTGCGATTATTAAAATTCAAAACATTTCCTTTTAAATTCCAAATTAATTATGCTAAGTGAAAGCAACAGACTCTAAAGGCTGCATACTGTACGATTCCATTTACATGACAGCATGGAAAAGACAAAATTATAGGAATTGAAACCAGCCCAGTGGTAGCCAGGAGCTGAGAGTGGGGCCGGGCTGACTGTACACAGGCAGCATGAGGAACGTGCGCATGCGCATGCATGCGTGTGTGTATCTAGGGGATGGTGACAGAACTGTTCTTTATCTTGACTGGGCAGGTGGTGACACGAATGTACTGTCAAAACTCAGACCTATACATCAAAAAGATTGTATCTTACTGTATGTAAAAACAGCGTTTAAAACATTCCAAATTAAGGAGGCTAAACTGTAGCTTCCTTCTAGAAAACCGTAAATGGCAGCCATCTGATACCCACACAGGACTGGGGTCCTAAGTCCTTTCCTCCAACAGCCCAGGCACACGGTTAACTCAACCGCATCTTCCTTTAAATGGGGCCTCAGATTCCAGTGGGTGTCTTTAACCCTCTCCCCCGACAGCAGCCCTGCTGCAGTCCTCAGCCACCACGCTGTGCTGACCATGCACAGAGGCCCAGCCCTGGTCCACATGGGCCTCAGCCAGGTCCAGGTGGACCTGCTGGAGGTCCCAGGCCTAGGAGGGGTGGTGCCAGGGCCCTGCTCCCAGGGAAGTGTTCCCTAGGGTGTGGCCTATACAGTGTAGGTTCAACTATGCATCACCTCCTGGCCCAAAACCTACAGTTACCCCACAATCCTGGGCAACTACTTGCTTTTTCTTTGCTTATATGGTTTTGGCTCAAGACTAGTGGCCTCTTTATTTCTTTCAAATTCAGGTCACACTGTCTGGGATGCTCAAAGCCAGTTTCCAGAAATGCTCACCACTGTATAATACAGTCTTTCTCATGAATAGATTTTTGAAAATCCATCTTTTTCTTCCGTGTAGGACCAGACTAAATAACTTCTTAGAGGTTAATTTTGTATTAATTCACTCCTACTGAAACAAGATTCAAAAAACTTAGCTCACAAAAATCACATAATTCCCAAAGGGCCACAGAAGTAATAAGATCCATATGTTTACTACTCTGGTATAAAAAAAAGTTTATATGGGGCTTCCCTGGTGGCGCAGTGGTTGAGAGTTCATCTGCTGATGCAGGGGACACGGGTTCATGCCCCGGTCCGGGAAGATCCCACGTGCCGCGGAGCGGCTAGGCCCATGAGCCATGGCCGCTGAGCCTGCGCGTCCGGAGTCTGTGCTCCACAGCGGGAGAGGCCCGCGTACCGCAAGAAAAAAAAAGTTTATATGAAGGATTGGATACCTTTTCCCTCTTTTTCATGCTGGAAAAAAAACGAGAATGGGGGGAAAGGGTTCCAAAGCATACAGAGCTAAAACAAAATTCATCTTTATTCCAAACAGTCTCTACATTTAGACTCTACAGTTTCTGACAAACTCCTAGTTTCAAACAGCAGACTCACCCTTCCCTCCTGCTCGGTCACCAAGCCCCTCAGTCCTGCTGTGACAACCAGTCAGCTCCGTCCCTTCTCACTGCCACCCCTCACACCCCACTCCAGCCGGTCTGCACACACCTGCCCAGTTTTCTCCATAAGGCACTACATCATGGACACCACCCTCTGCACAAAGATGTCAGCAGTTCACCATTCTTCTTAGGGCAAAATCTCATTTACATTTATTTGAAGAATTTTAAATGTAACGTCTTTGAATCAGATGACAAGCTCATGGTCCATGGAGGCCAGGAAGCTAAACTATGAGCTGAGTAGGTACAAGAGCTGAGAGCCTGGGGGTAATTTAAGTGTGCACTGTCTAGAGCCATTCAAATGCAAGTTAACTATAATTGTTATCAATATGAGTAAGACTATAAATGTTCTAATTATTACTTAAAAATCTATACAGCTCTACAGCCCTAGGCCCAATTTTCACACTTTAGGCACAGAAAGAAGGTAGCAAGATTGTTTCCAAGAATTTCACAAGCCCCAGTTCCATCACCTGTAAATGGGGTTTAAGAAAGTACTGATCTCACAAGGCTGCTGTGAAGGGTAAACAAGGCAACACCTGCACGTGGTGGCATGTGAAGAGATGCGGTGATCTCTGACACAATGACACACTCGCTGCTGCCTTTACCGCGGCCCCTGATCCGCTCCCATCAACCTCTCCACATTTCCAACCTCCTCACCTGTGTTTCCGCTCCACCTGGAGAGAAGCAAGCTTGTCGACCCCGCCTCCCTTGAGGTCACTGCCCTAGTTCAGTCCCTCACCAACTCCTGCAGGATCCCGTACTGGCCGTGTTAAATACGTGGTCACCATAACTCACTCTGGAAGATGACCGGAACTCCCAGGTGGGGAGGGGAGGAGAGCACCAGGGCAGGGGGCAAGGGGCTTGGGTTCTAAGCAGGGGGCAGGGCAACGCCCAAGGCATGGTCGCGAGAGGCAAGCCGCGGGCCGGCCGGGGACTCCTGTACTGGCCACGGGAGGGCTTCCCAGACCCCGGTGGAAGGACCAAGCCATGTTTCAGGACAAGCACTCAGGTGTGGGGTGGTGAACAGGGTACTTGGTGCAAATGCAGAGGGGGTACAAGGGCAACAGGTAAGGACCCTGCCCATGGGGAGCTGAAAACCTTGTTATGATGTCAAAATGTACACGTGCGCAAGTGCTGCACAAGCTGGGAAATGGTAAAATTTAAATTATGAAGAGAAGCGTAAGAAGATCCTAGCTGTTAGGAGTGAATGCATCACAGGTACATTAAGTGACTGAAGTGAGAAATGGGCACAAGCTGGACAGAAGAGTGCACAGGACATAAACAGACAGGAGAGGAGGACACCTGGGTGGCATCTAACCCTGCTCTGGGCAAATCTAGAGGCAGAGAAACAGAACTCAGCATGAAAACAGCCTTCCTGGAACTTGATACACATAAAGCTGGTCGAGGACACTACTGAAAATGGTGAAGGCCAACTAAACAGAAAAGCCCAAAAGACAAGTTCTCCAGATGACCTGGGATTTTAAAAGCCCCTCAAAACTATCTTCATAGCTTAAGCCACAAGGCCCCTTTTAAAAGCAGACATGGAATCTCTTCACGTGGGGCCAGAAGTTCAAACTCTGAGCTCTCATCACGACGCTGGAAAGGGCAGCTGGTGCTTTACTGCCCACCAGACATGAAGTCTCTATGGAGCAGGGCCTGACAGGAGGCAGCTCTGGCCCCAGATCTGTTAAAAGGCACAGCCAGACTCCTTTAGAAGCAACCTGGTCCTCTGAAACTCAGGAACCTCCACCCAGACCTGCAGGTGAGGCCGGCTGTCCCTCCCCTACTTCATCATCACCTTCTCTCCTGCAGCGCGTCCTCCGCTGCCCTGGCTCCTGCAGCCCTTCCCAACTCCAAGGGAGCCGCTGACAACAGGAGACCCCACACTGAGTCTGAGGCACTGTCAGAGCATTAATTCACTCGATCATCGTAACAACCCTACAAGGCAGGTGCGTCATCATCCTCGTTTTGCAGATGAGAAAACGGAGGCACAGAGGTTAAATAATGGGACCAGTCACACAGCCAGGAGTGGTAGAGCTCGGATTTAAACTCAGGCCACATGGTTCCTGAGTCTAAATACTTAACCAAATGCAATTCTGTCTCTCCTACTGAAACGCTACTTTATTCTTCTAACACAACCAAATGCAATTCTGTCTTTCCTACTGAAACATTACTTTATTCTTCTAACACTCCTAGCTTTTACTAAAGATTGTAAAATAGAACATAAACTGTTGCTATTTAATTATGGTGTACTCTGAACCCAGGGCAGTAAGAAATCACACAATTGCCAGCAATTAAAACGTAGGGGTTGGCCTGCTCCCAGAGCGGCCTCAACTTCAGAAACTTTAGAACCAAGGATCTTCCTTTACAACAATCAGCATCTTTTTCAAAAGACTTGGTCCCATCTCATTAGAAGTTAGGAGATCTGGATTTGAGTTCTGGTTTTTCACTTATTAACTGAGTAATCTATTTATGGAAAAAAATCCATTAACCTCATGGATTTTCAGGTTATTTTTTTTTAAGTATGAAAACCAGGGATATTAAGAATATTTACTCTGTCCACATTTTAGGAAGACTGTAGGACAAATGATACATATGTGAAAATACTTTGCAAAGTGATAAAGAAAATACAAAAGTTATTCTATCTTATTATTTGAGGTGTAATCAATGCTCAGGACAGAGAAAAACACCTATGCCCACCTCCTTCTAAATCAATTTTAATGCCACAAGCAGAGGAGGTACCTGGGATCAGTAAACACCATGAGAAGATGATTCCAAGACCCATGAGAACTTTATGGAAACGCAGCTCTGTTTCTGGGAATTAGCACTGGACAACCCAGGACCAAGTAGTAGCTGATGTATTTCAATGCAGCTTAAGATACATGCAAATGTATGTACGTTTGTATGTATGTTTGGAATCACTGGTGCAAAATAAATACAGTGAGGAGATTCATAAAGAAGCCTCCTCCCTGGATGACCTACGAGATCCCATAATAAGCTTAGCTATGAAAGTCATGGAAGCTGGACCTGGCCCGAAGCACTCGGCACACATCTGTACTTATAGTACGTAATAAAAAACAGAGAGGTGTTTCAGGAGATCAACCATAAAAGGTACTTCTGCATATCTAAAAAGTGTATATATCTCCCTTCGCTACAAAGCTTTTTTTTTTTTGGTTAATGATCACACGTTAATCACTCAATTCACTTAATAGTTAACTAAAACAGTATCTCACTTTAGACTAGATACATTCCCAAAGCCATTTTTGGGCAAACATTTTCCTATTTTGTAGTTTTTCTAGTTTCTGAGAGCATCTCAGAATCACTCTTATTTCATATTTTCTAGTTATTCTAATTACGAACCAAAGAAGGCAAAGAGGTAAGTGGGAAGAGGGAAGAAGTATCTCAATCTTCAGCCTGACAACAGCAGGCTCACAACCCACCCTGTACCTGTATCTCAACCAAGTACCAGGAACGAGTCTTATATTTCTGGAAAAAAATCCAAGTAAATGTTCTTGAGACCATATGGTAAATTTACTTCACCATTTTCACCAGTTCAATAAAGACAAATTTCCGTGTGACTAATCCCTTGAATTAACAACACTCTCAACAGTAGTAAGTATCAGAGCTGGCGTTTACAGGGTACCTGGTCTGTGTTAGTGCCTCTGCACACACACCCTCACCCGACCCCACAACGGCCCTGAGAGGGAGGCACCACCATCTCCATCCCACAGATGAGGACAGACTTCAGGAGGTCTGGGAGCAGATACACTAAGTAGCAGAGCTGGATGTGAATCCAGGTTGGCCTGATTCTAAAGCCCTCTCTCTTAATCCCCGACTAATTTTAGTAAGTTATTCTGAATCCTCAAATATTTACCTGAACTTTAAAATTCTTAGTTTCTAAGGTTTCTTGAGAGTCCTCAGAGAGCTACCACATACAGGAACAAAATCTATAAGGAAAAGGTTATGGCTGTACACTATTATAGGTTATTATTGAAATGAATGGACTGCCGCAAACTTCATATCTAAGAACAAGGAATAATCCTTAAAATCATCATATAAAGCCCCATAGTTTGGGCATGAAAAGTCTTACATTGGTGTTTCCTAACTGCAGCAGATGGACTGTATAATAGGACTTCACGTCTTCCGACAGGAACTTCACACTGAAGCCTGTTTCCTTAAACAGCATCTCTCGGTCATCCTTTGTCGGCCAGTACTGTGCACATTTAACCTAAATTTAAGAATTTAGGTTAATGCATATGACTTTTTTTAGTTTATAGACATAATGAAACCATAAAAAGCTGGAAAGGAAAACAAACCACACACACGCTATATATTTTTCAAGTACCCAAATCTAAGAACAGTCACACTACGTTTGATGTTTAATGTATTTTAATAAGATTGACATCTTACAAAAGCAGGTTTGTAAAATGTTCCTCTAACTTATACACTAAAAAAAAACCCATAAACAGATATCATGTTCATAAAATGAAAATCAATTAGTCATTTCTAAAGCAGGGTAACGTATATTTTATCATCATACTGGCATTCACACTATTTTTCTATAAATATCAAACTCTTACAAGAATCTTATCTTCAAACAGTATTGAAAAGGCTTTATTTTACAAGTATTTTCCATAAATACCCGTTAATCTGCTACTAAATACTACTACATATCTAGAAATAACATTACATACCTATTTACTAAAATTAAGTCGGGGAAAGAATTAGAAGATAAGCTCCCTTTACCTAGAGTTGTTACCTTTTGGCAGAACTATTGACATGGAATTTGTATTTGTGACAATAAAAACATCTTCCCAAAAGCCAAATTATGAGGCCAGCAGGCTGAGGTAAGGTGAGCTAGAGTCATTTCATTAGGAAAAAACACCAGAAAAACATCCTTGTAAAATATGGCCATTTCTCCTTTTCGAAATCACAAATAGCTACAAATAACAAACAATAAAAATGCTTCCAAAACAAATGAATACTATGAGCTGACACTTCAAAAGGTCAGCTTAAAGACATTTAAAAAATGGCACAAGAAGTGAAAGAGCATACATTTGAACAACTCAGAAATGAGGTGACAGAAAAGAAAAAAGATTCAGAAATAACAGAACACATTTCATCAACAAAGACTAATTAATTAAACTAGGGAAAAGAGATGTGACTAAACACAACAGATGATGCCTTAAGAGAAAAAGGAGGACATTTTTAAAATAAAAAAAGAAATGAAGAGAGAGACAAATAGGATTAGAGAAAATGTGACAACCATAAAAAATAAGCAAGAAAATCTAACACATGTATAATAGGAGGACCCAAGAAAAGAACACCAAAGCAAGCAAGGGAACAGAATAAATGTCAACAAGTATAATTCAATAAATTTTTCTTTAAAGAAAGAAAAAATGTCTGAAATCACATACTGAAAAAGCACTCTATGCCCCTGGACAAACTGACCCAGAATGACCAACACAGAAATATTTTGGTAAAATTATTGGGATTTGAAGGGAAAAAATCCTTTGGGTAACATAGGTAAAAAGAATAAGTGATTAATAAAGGAAATAAAGATGTCCATTTGACTTTGACAGTAATTTGTAATGCCAGAAGAAAATGGAGTAATACATTTAAGTTGTTCAAAGAAAAGCAAATATGAGCCAAAGATTTTATATTCTGCCAAACTGACTGTTAAGCACTGAGCCAGCAGATGAACTGTCATTGGCACGTAAGACATCAGGGACTATGGTGCCCATGAGTCCTTCCTCAGGATCCTCTGGAGTATAACCTACAGACAAAATGACTGGAGAGACACCTCAACATATACAGACTTACACAAAAGGGGCATAAGGGACAGAGTATAATGTGCTATAAACTCTGACAATGTACATAAAGTACAACTTTAAAAAAAACAGAATGGGAAAAACAAAACATTTTAAACTTTTTTTCAGTAGTTATTTTGGTGATGGAGTTGATTTTGTTATTATGACTATTTTCTGTGTGCAATATCAGACAAAGTAAAAGAGTCACTATAAGATATTTGATATCACTAGTGTCTTTGAGAACCAGAATTCATGGTATGGAAAACACTGTAACAGATATAAAGGATAGAAAGGCTTGGGCCAACCCCTATAGGCCTAAATTTGAATCAGAAATATCAGTATGAACACTAGTGCTGTGTTATCTTAACACAGAAACATATTTTTCCTTAGCTCTGTTCACTGAAAAGACCAACCCAGTGGCAACAAACATCCCTATTTTTGTTGTGACCCTGAAATATCACTGACCACTGAAAGAAATTAAGGCCCCTTAAAGAAATGGCTGATTCTTACACAACAGTTTAAGATGAGCCTGCAATAATGGAGTCATTCCAGACAGCAAGTAGCTATGAAGACTCTTGGGTCTGTGTAAAAGAACTCAGGGCCCAACTTGAAGAGCTTCCTGCTGGCCAGTGAAGGAGCAATCTGACTACAAATAAGGATAATAACTGCCATGGAGTGAAATGAATCAAAGATGTTTGAATCCGTGACTTCACAGTACCTGATGCCCTCCCGCCCTGCCCCCACACCAAGAAAACCTAAGTGGTCACATGTTGAGGACACTAGGGAATCAACTTCTTTTGAAAACTGCTTTTCCTATTTAAAAGTGGCCAAGGGGCTTCCCCGGTGGCACAGTGGCTGGGAGTCTGCCTGCCAACACAGGGGATGCGGGTTCGAGCCCTGGTTCGGGAGGATCCCACATGCCGTGGAGCAACTAGGCCTGTGCGCCACAGCTGCTGAGCCTGCGCTCTGGAGCCTGTGAGCTACAACTACTGAGCCTGCGTGCCACAACTGCTGAAGCCCGCGTGCCTGGAGCCCGTGCTCTGCAACGGGAGAAGCCACTGCAGTGAGAATCCTGCACACCGCAAAGAAGCATAGCCCCCGCTCGCTGCAACTAAAGCCTGTGAACAGCAATGAAGACCCAACGCATCCATAAATAAATAAATAAACAAATTAATTAATTAATTAAAAAATAATAAATAAAAGTGGCCAAGTAACAAGAGTGGGAGGTTGTGTTTTTTTTTTAATAGAAGTATTCCAACAAGAGATCCTGGAATATCACTATTTTATATCCCCTAATTAAGGAGCTAAACACCGACCAGCAACAGCTGCCACCATCATTACGCTGACAAACATGCCCCCACCCACAAGGTGACCTTCCCCCAGACAATTAAATCTGACTCTAGATCCAACCACCGTAAATATGATTTCTGGTGGAAGTCTTTTTTTTTTTTTTTTTTTTTTGCAGTATGTGGGCCTCTCACTGTTGCGGCCTCTCCCGTTGTGGAGCACAGGCTCCGGACGCGCAGGCTCAGCGGCCATGGCTCATGGGCCTAGCCGCTCCACGGCATGTGGGATCTTCCCGGACCGGGGCACGAACCCATGTCCCCTGCATTGGCAGGCGGACTCTCAACCACTGCGCCACCAGGGAAGCCCTGTCTTATCTTTTTATTATACTAATTATACTGCAGAATGAGGGATGACATTTATAATCCTCTAGTTGGCAACGCTGCTCAAAATGTCCCAACTGATAGAGCCCCCATCACTTGAAGCACGAAAACCAGTGTAAACGACTACGCTGACATTGCTGGATACTCTGGTATGTTAACGCCACTTCAGATCTGAAACAGACTAGAAAAACCTTCACCACCATTGAAAACTGGCAACTATTAATTTAGAAAAAAGGAAGAGGGATTTCCCTGGTGGTGCAGTGGATAGGAATCCGCCTGCCAATGCAGGGGACACGGGTTCGATCCCTGGTCTGGGAAGATCCTGCATGCTGCGGAGTAACTAGGCCCATGTGCCACAACTACTGAGCCTGTGTTCTAGAGCCCATGTGCCACAACTACTGAGCCCATGTGCCACAACTACTGAGCTCGCAGGGCTAGAGCCCATGCTCCACAACAAGAGAAGCCCCCACTCGACTAGAGAAAGCTCGTGCGCAGCAACGAAGACTCAATGCAGCCAAAAATAAATAAAATTAAATCTTTTTTTTTTTTTAAAAAGGAAGAATCAGGAACCTGAAAAGCAGAGTAGTCTAAGACCTCAGGGCTGAAAGAGACCTGACAGACAATACTTTCCAATTTGCATGTTTGACAGAAGAGGACCCTAAAGCCACAGAAGCTGAAAGACTTACCCAACGTCACACCACTAATTAGCACTGGGTTTAGACTGCACTTCAAATGTCAATGAATTTATACATTTCCATACTTACTGCCTTGTGACCTAAGAGCCAATGGTAATTTATAAAGGTTTTAGAAACCTGTCACTTTAATCTTTCATAAAATTTCCAGGATTTTGATAATAATAAATTGTAAAGATTGTGATAAAGTCTACAGATTCCAAAGATCTAAATACCACTACTAGCCAATACTGGCTCCATTATACTTATATTTTGGAGGGTAGTGGTCCGCAATTGTTATTTAAATATTTAAGGTAAAAAAGGAAAAGGATACATTAGCTCTTCTGGTCAGAATCACCCTGACCACTAGCCTTTAGCAATTAAAGGCCAAAACTAATGAATGAATATCCCAAAAGAAATAAGAAAATATTTATAAGTTAACAATTACAGGCAGTACACTAAGTTGTAAATATCAAGTATTACTCACCGATTCTTTCTCCACAATTCGGTTTAGCATGACAACTGCTTTGGTCTTTTGCTGCCAAACCATGAGCCAGAAATGACAACCTGTATTAGGAAGTGGACCCTGTAAGAACAGAGAAGGAAAAGTGGGTAAGAGAAAGGGGACAGAGTAAGGCTCCGAGGAAACTCCTTCAGGGAAGCTTCTCGTCTGAGAACAGTGTATCGGATCATAAAGAGTAAATCGAGACTTTAAATCCACTTGAACTAAAAACAGGTCTGTGCTAGTTAGGATTACTGATTATCAACGATCAAAACTGACTTTTATTTACTTTGGCAGAAAAGAAAAATTTTCAGGCTCTCAGGTGACTTTCAGAGTTGAGGGCTGGAGAACCAGGCTTGGGTAGGAACAAACGTCAAGACAAGATTTTGTCCAAAGAGGAGTGGGCTTGGGACAGTACTCCCAACCTGTCACTAACATCACCTGCTTTGTTGGTACTGCCATCCTAAGGTGGCTGTAGTACTCATGCACAACCTGTAAGCAAACCAGGGTCAAAATCGCAGGCGCCAAGTTCTACGGGTTGTATTCTAGCTGTAAAGGAGGCAGGCAAAGGCGATTTCTGTCCCCTCCAGTCTCTGCCGCAGAAAGAGAGGCCCTGCCTTCCATGATGAGGGCAGCCCTGCAAAGGAGGAAGTCTGTGCCAGCACTGGCCTGCAACCAACCCAAGTTAGTTACAAAGAGAATTCCAGAAAAAGCGGAAATTTCAAAGCACCTGAACCACTATGAAACTGTTAATCTACAAAACCAGAGAATGTGTAACCTCAAGAGCAGAGTTAAAAGGGGTAACGGTGCATATCACAATACTGCCATGGGGAAAAAAAATCAAATCATATTATGAATTTCCAATTACCTTCACATTTTGATTAATGGGTAGCACAGGGCAGAATAAAGGGCAAACAAGAGATGAGAAGGCCATGCCCAAACTTTAACTATTTTAAGTGAGTAAAGATTAACATGAACAAGGTTTGACTGTACCTCCAGTAACTCAACAAGCATTCACCTCGCAGGACACTGGGAGGCCAGGTCTGACTAGAGCTTCAGCTCCACATGGAAAATAAGGCAATTCAAGTGGTGCTACACTGAAAGCAGCTTTAGGGCAGTTGTATCCCTGGTGTGTAGTGGGTGTTGGGTAAATATTATTTGAACTAATAAACTCTAAGCTCTAAGTTATACAAATGCTAGAAAGGGATTGGGAATCCTGAGGAGCTGCACCCTCAGGTTTGAGGGACTGTTCCCCTCCTTTGGTGCATGTTATCCAATGCTTGAGTTACTTCCAAAACCAAACAGTGTGAAGGTAAAACAGCAATGAGAAGAACCCCAGTAAAATGAATGCTGTTTCTTTTGTCTAAAAAAATGGACAGATCAGTTCACCAACGAAGTTGCTCCTTAGTGTGTTCACGCACATGCACGCGTGCGCGCACAGACACAGACACACACATACACACAGACACACACACACACACACACACGCACATTCTGTTAGTGGTTCTGAAATGGGAGAGGGTTTCTCAGCCCTTCCACTTACCAGCAATACTACCTATTTTTCTTGTGCAAAATGGAGATCTATACCAAGGGACTGATATATACGTTTTTAGTTTTCATAAAACTCAGAGGGAAAAGATGACAAAAATAATAAGCAACAAAGGAAAACGAGAACAACTGCAGTTTTAATAAACACTTAGCATCTCTGGTTTTCTCTATCTTTTGAAATATTTTCTGTGCGTGTTCTCTGTTCCAACGTACTAGATACAAAGGCAAAAGCAGTCTCAGATGTCAAAGAGCTTACGACAGAGGCAAGGAACGGAAACACATCAAGCACCACAACAGTAAGGGGTAAACCATCAGGTCTGCAGGAGTAGGAAGGATACTGGCGCAGAGCCTTAAAAATGAGGAGGGCACTGACATGGGGGAAGGAAGGGTAGGGAATCAGGATCCATTCCCAGCATAAGGCAAGGCATGTGCAAGTTTAGGAGACATCTGGGAAAAGACAGTTAGATTGCTGAGGGCAACATGGAGGTACATGGTAGGAAACTGCACCTGCAGAACGGGAGGGTCTCGAATCCAAGAAATAGTCACCGAACTCTTCTTTAAGGAGTAAAGGGATACGACCAGATCCGTATGTCACAAAAAGTAATTCTGGTGGAATTGTTAAAGATGGATTAGGGAGGACGGACTGGTGACAAGGAAATAAGTTAAGAAGCTACCACTTTGGTGCAGATAAAATTCAAGAGAGCTCTGAAGAAGGGCAAGACAGCAGAACAAAGGAAAGAAGAACAAAGGACACATGAGGAGGACAGCTTTAACCCATATGAGAAAAATAGGAAGGCGGCTGGCATGGTTTAAAAAGAAAGAAAGAGTTTGACATATAAAATGCAGAATTTGTGACATCAATTGGTCACGTGCGTAAAAACACCCAAATGGATGTTGAAAAATATAAGGCAGGGGGTGGAGGCAGGGGTGGGACTCTGTCAGGACACAAAGAAGCTCTCCAACATGGACAGGAGGTTTAAATGAGATCACTAGGGTATGAGTCAGGCATTTTCTTTTACGTGATGAGATTTATAATGTTTTATAAAAGGGTTATTACTATCATTACTACTACCAATAAAAAGCAGTAACAAATGCCACAATAAATACTCCATGGACTACTCACCATAGTACCAGGCACTATATGAGTTTTTATCAGCATTGTTCTATAGATAATAGAGATATATATCAATAATATAGGTACACAATTGACTCTTGATGGGTTTGAACTGCGGGGGTCCACATATAGGCAGATTTTTTTCAATAAATATACAGTTGGCCCTCTTATCCATGGGTTCCGCATCTGCAGAATCAACCAACCTCAGATGGCAAACTTAATACATGATCCGTGATTGGTGGAATCTGTATATGTGGAATCCCAAGGACAGAGTAGGACAACTATGCACTTGAGCACCCATGGGTTGTGGCATCTGCAGAGGATCCTGGAGGCAAACCCCCCCCAGATACCAAGGGACGACAGTACAGGCTTGGGGAATAAGTAATGTGTCCAAGGTCACACAGTAGTTTCAAGGCAGCAGATCTGAATAATTAAGAGCAGAACCATGCAGTCTATGGAGACCGTGTAGCTTCACATCCTGGCCTCATCCCACTTGTTGCATGGCCTTGGTAAAGTTATTTGAAGTTCCTTTGTCTTTTTAGGTGATTCCTCGTGTTAACATAAGGATAACAATAGTATTTACCACAGAGGGTTATCCTGAGGCTTAAATTATACAAAACATAAAATATAGAACAGTGTTAAAAACTGCTAGCTGTTACTATTTACAACAGCCAAGACATGGAAGACATCTAAGTGACCATCTACAGATGAACGGATAAAGATGTGGTACATATATACAATGGAATACTGCTCAGCCATAAAAAATAATGAAATAATTCCATTTGCAGCAACATGGATGGACCTAGAGATTATCATTCTAAGTAATTCAGACAAAGACAAATACTATATGATATCACTTACATGTGGAATCTAAAATATGATACAAAAGAAATTATTAAAACAGAAACAGACTCACAGACAGAAAACATACTTACGGTTACCAAAGGGGAAAGGGGAGAAGGGATAAATTAGGAGTTTGGGATTCACAAATACACACTACCATCTATAAAATAACAGGATTTACTGTGTAGCTCAGGGAACTATATTCAGTAACTTGTAATAACCTACAACAGCAAAGAGTCTGAAAAAGAAGAGATATAGATGTATGTGTGTGTATATAACTGAATCACTTTTTGTACACCTGAAACTAACACAGTACGGTAAATCAACTATAGTTCAATAAAATAATAAATAAAAGATTGCTAGGTCGGGGACTTCCCTGGTGGCACAGTAATTAAGAATCCGCCTGCCAATGAAGGGAACACGGGTTCGAGCCCTGGTCTGGGAAGATCCCACATGCCATGAAGCAACTAAGCTCGTGCGCCACAACTACTGAGCCTGCGCTCTAGAGCCCGTGAGCCACAACTACTGAGCCCATGTGCCAAAACTACTGAAGCCCGCATGCCTAGAGCCCATGCTCAACAACAAGAGAAGCCACCACAATGAGAAGCCTGCGCACTGCAACAAAGAGTAGCCCCCGCTCCCTGCAACTAGAGAAAGCCCACGTGCAGCAACAAAGACCCAACACAGCCAAAAATAAATATATATATATAAATTAATTAATTAAAAAAAGATTGCTAGCTGCTAGCTGTTAATTTTACTTCCCACTAGGATGTGAAGTTCATAATGGCACTTTTTTTTTTTTTTCTTTTTTGCAGTACGCGGGCCTCTCACTCTTGTGGCTTCTCCCATTGCGGAGCACAGGCTCCGGACGTGCAGGCTCAGTGGCCATGGCTCACGGGCCCAGCTGCTCCACAGCATGTGGGATCTTCCTGGACCGGGACACGAACCCACATCCCCTGCATCGGCAGGCGGACTCTCAACCACTGCGCCACCAGGGAAGCCCCCATAATGGCAGTTTTATGAATGGCTGTTTTATTCAAACGATGCTGCCACAAAGTAGGTACTCAAAGCTTTGCTGGATGAATGAACATCCAACGAAGCAGCCAGACTGGGATTCAAATACAGATACCATGAATCCAGAGTTTACCCTCTTTCTTAAGATACGAAGGTTCAAAATGTGGTCCCAGGGAGTTGAAGTGATGAGTGTAGACTGGATGGAGGAAAAAACCTAAGTCAGAATCTTGAGAAACAACTGCATTTTTAGAGACTAAAGATGAGAAAGAGGAATGGATAAAAAAAGACTTGAAAAAAAGAAAGAAAGGGTGTGATAAGGAATCTAGGTTAATTATTCTTTTCTGTTTTTTTATCATTATGGCTTTTCCAAATAGAAAGTAAATGTTTTTAACTCTAAAAATGAGTTTATTAAAAACATGAATGTACATAATACTTCAAATATTACAGAAAATGGGAAATTAAAGTCTCTCTTTTTTCCTAATTTCCAGAAATAATCAGTAAGAAGAGCACATGTATAATTTATTTAGCCAGCCCCTTGCAGACTGCTTCAATTCTACTATTTCTGGCCCTGTGCTATTAAAATGAAGTTGTAACAAACATCCTCACATGTATCTTTCTGTCTTTACGTATTAGACCCCTGAGTGTTATAAACTTTTAAATCTCTGCTGATCTGACAGGAGAAAAGTGGTAACCGATTGCTGGTTTAAATTTATATTCCCTAATTACTAGAAAAGTTGAGCATCTCTTCATATGTATATTGTCTATCTTTATTTCTTTTCTTTGAACTGCGAATTTATGTTCTTTGCCAGTTTTTTTCATGGACTGTTTCTCTTTTTCTTTTTGATTTACAGGAGCTGCTTTACTTCAAGTAAAAAAGAGTGATTAGGGCTTCCCTGGTGGCGCAGTGGTTGAGAGTCCGCCTGCCGATGCAGGGGACACGGGTTTGTGCACTGGTCCGGGAGGATCCCACATGCCGCGGAGCGGCTGGGCCCGTGAGCCATGGCCGCTGAGCCTGCGCGTCTGGAGCCTGTGCTCCGCAACGGGAGAGGCCACAACAGTGAGAGGCCCACGTACCGCAAAAAAAAAAAAAAAGAGTAATTAATTCTTGTTTCCTGTGAATTAGAAATAGTCTAACAGTTCATAGTTACATTAATTTGAATATCTTCTTACCATTTTCAATGGTTTTCACTTTCAGTAACAGGTTATTCTGATCTGAAATGGGTTCTTTAAAAATCTCAAACATTATAAATATACAGCTTATCTTTTTTAAAATTTAAGTATAGCTGATTTACAATACTGTGTTAGTTACAGGTGTACAGCAAAGTGATTCAGTTACATACATATATTTTTTCAGATTATGCTCCATTATAGGTGACTGCAAGATACTGAATAATACAGCTTATCTTTTGAATATTTAAAATTCATTAACTGAGGGAAATGAGAGCACTGTTAATTAAATCTATTATTAGATAAACAAAAGGTAGCTGGTGTGGATAAACCAAAATCATTTCTGCTATCTCAGAGTGGAAGAAAAGTGCTCCTGGAACATGGGTGTGGCCGGTGTGCTGAGACGCAATCGGGCAGGAGGCCAAAGGGGCAGCAGGCTCTTGGGCCGCCCTGTTGGTTGTCTGGGCACCTGGCTCACACCCTCACCTGCCCTGACATCCAAGGGCTGTCCACACTCTGAAAATACACGCCAGGGCGGGGCAGAGAAGAGCTTTCAAAGGGCCTCTCGTTCTGATTCAAGTGATGTAAAGAGAAGCAGAAGGTAACAAAGCATCAACAAACCAAGGCTTTGTACCAAATATTCAATATAAAGCAAGGAGGACAACTGGCCAGAAGAGAACCGGCCTAGCCAAATTTCATGAACAACTTTCTTTCAGAGAACGTGTAACATTGAAGATTACTTTTATCTGAAATATACACAGCTGCAAAACATTATAACACCATTCATTACATAACAACAGAAAAAACTGAAATAGCGTTTCATCTCCAAAAGAAGTCAGGACACACTTTTTGCTGGTGTTTTAAAGAAGGCCAATCACAAGAATGGCGGTCAGGCATCGGCTGCACATCACACCACTTGCCTGTGTTAAGATGTAACTCCTCTGCGCCTCTTCTATGTCAACTAAGCTGGCATTAATATAATCATTTTCAGCATTTTGCAGTTTAACACGACTGTGATCATCTGAAACAGAGCATGACAAATCATACCGTCATTTCAAACTTGCATTTCTTTTTTATTTTAATATTAATCTTCTGGATATTTATAAAATGATAGAAGAGACAAAGAAAAATAAATTGGCACCCCAGTAGAGTCAAATCCCAAATTACTCCCCTTTTTACTACTTTTTAAAAAGATTATTTATTATTTTTGGCTGCATCAGGTCTTAGTTGCGGCACGCGGGATCTTTGTTGAGGCATGCAGAATCTTTCATTGCAGTGCACGGGCTTCTCTCTAGTTGTGGCACGCAGGCTCCAGGGTACATGGGCTCTGTAGTTTGCGGCACACAGGCTCTCTAGTTGACGCACGCGAGCTCAGTAGCTGTGGTACATGGGCTTAGTTGCCCCGCAGCATGTAGGATCTTAGTTGCTTGACCAGGGATCGAACCTGCGTGCCCTGCATTGTAAAGCGGATTCTTTACCACTGGACCCCCAGGGAAGTCCCCCAAATTACTCCCTTTTTTAAAAGAAAGTACAAAGAAATCCTTTTGTTTGTTACTGTGTGTTAGAAGGAAGTGCTTCTGTTAGTGGTAATTTAGCTGTTGTTTAACTAGAAAAATTGACCAAAGAGTAAAACATAGTAAAAGAAATAAAGCACCTATCTTCCTAAAAGTAAAAGGATGGTTAAGCTTCTTGATGCCTAAGAACTAATAAGTCTACCTACAAAAAACAATGGCCTTGGGCTTCCCTGGCGGTGCAGTGGTTGAGAGTCCGCCTGACGATGCACAGGACGTGGGTTCGTGCCCCAGTCCAGGAAGATCCCACATGCCGCAGAGCGGCTAGGTCCATGAGCCATGGCCGCTGAGCCTGCGCGTCCAGAGCCTGTGCTCCGCAATGGGAGAGGCCACAACAGTGAGAGGCCAGCGTATCGCAAAAAAAAACAACAATGGCCTCAAATAAATAAGACCAGATCCCCACAGTAACTACATTTCATTTTCTTCATTCAACAGATGTGCATTCAACTATATATAAATAATTTTTAGCACTTAATTATATAATTAGATCAAGTGCTAAACTATATTTAACACACTTGGAATATTCCAATTCTTTAAAAGACAACTAAAGATACTTCATTACTTAGATTGTGTTATAACATTTTAGATATACTAGTTTTTTAAAGTGAAAATCTCACAGATTTAGAATTGATGCTAATTTAAATACGTGGAGCACAAAACTTTACCTATATCATTTTGGAGGGAAGGGAAGAGAAGACACTGCGAGAGGAAGCACACGTATAATAACAGAACTAGTGTTAACTCAGAATTCTAAATATATGACAGGCAGAGGCATATGACTGAATTATAACCTACATGCATGTTTGATGTCTAACTAGAGAAAACGTTCTATTGTAAACTGCTCCCCTCAAGGCAATACCAAACAACCATTCTCTCCCCCACTTTTAAAGTAAAAAAACTGTTCACATTACCTCCATGTGAAAGAAAATGTTAAATGGCTTTAGTTCCACACATCAATTTATGTGAGATGTTTCTGCTGGATTGAACCCAAGACCTCTGTAAATATTACACGTCATGTGCAAACAGGAAAAGCGAAGGTCTTGTTATAGTAAATCACTTATACTAGTGTTCTCGGAAAGATGATGTCAACAGTCACTTTTTTTTTTTAACAGTCATTTTTTTTTTAACAGTTTGATCACTCTTTAACTGTTACGTGAGAGAGTAAAAAAGTCAGCTACATAATTAACAAAATAAAGACCATACACCTCCTAGATAACACTTATCAGAAGAATAATGCATGCTTTCAGAATGCTACACAATCCCTAAAATTCAAGTTCCGCCAAAATATAATACTAAAGGAACGTATTTCCTCATGCTGTAATCACAGAAAGAACAGAAACCCCGGAGACTAATCATATCTATCTCACAAGTGAAAAAAGCAATTTGGCAAAAGAAGCAAGAATCCATAGGCACTGGGAAGGTTCCCCTACAGGGCGCTGGGAATTCAGTTATCCGGCAAGTCATCCAGACCCTTCCATAAGCCTGGAGAAAGACCTCAGGGGTGTTTTAAGGGTATCTGACACCCTGCCTTCAGGACTTTGAACTGGGTTCACTGTTATTTTCTCTCCAGTGTTAACATCTATACCTGGTGTCACTCCAGCTCATTAAAAACATGAATCACACACCCCCAGACCCGTTCCCTGGAGCCCGAGTGCTGACCAGTAGGGGAGCAGGGTGTTACCTGAAAGGCACCCCCCAAAAGGAAGGTAATCCTTGGGAAAAGTCTATGTATTTAGAACTGGCTACAAGTGTTGGCTGAACCTATGTTTTCTCCTCAGGACTGATATTTTTAAACTTTCAGCTACATCTAACATCATTTTAATTCTTCTGTTCCATTAAGAAGATTAATAAAAAATGCAAAGCATGTAACTTTTTGAGAAGAGAATCTGTGTAGAGTAAAAAACGTAAGAGTTTCTTGTGTTAAATAAAACATATCACTTTAACACTATCTACCAAGTTAAGTATAAACATTTCAGGAAGTGAAACTATCAAAGCCTTTTTATGAGTAATTGTGACTTAATGATTTATATTCTCTGGCAATGATAACAAAGAGAGACAAAGCCTCTTTTCCCACGAAGAACCACTTACTGTCTGGTCTGAAATATCTGTGAGGGTGACATGGGTCCCCTTAACACTTGAGGTCAAGTGTCTCCTCTCCCTGCCCGTCACGACTGGTCAGCCCCAAACCTGTGAACGGTTCACTCCAAACCAAACTTCCGACTTCTGAGTTAGAAAAAAACCCAGGAAGTTACAAGCTTTCTCCTCTCCCCAAAGCAGTTGATCCTGCCTAAGAATCTCTGAAAATGAGACTACCAGATCAGAGTCCCACAACATCGGGGCCATCAGCACTTTATCATCATTCTAAGTGTATGGTTATCCCCCTCTTCCTTATCTTTTAAAGGATGCAGCAAAGGGAGAAAATGAAGATGATTCAAACTGCATTGCAGGAGAGGCCAAAAAAGCAGCCAAACCACACCTCACAGGAAATCTGATTTCTCAACATCTAATACCACCACCAGCAGGACGATCAAGAATGCATACTTTTCTCCACAGTGGCATCATCGGGGTGAGGGAAGAAATGCACACCCCATGGACTGTGGCAATGAGCTGGATTAGGCAAACTTCCAACCATGAGTCCCCGCACCTCCCACCCGCAAACAGCCTGTTTTCTGAGAAATGGCTTCATCTGTCAAGAAATGACTGGCTCTAGCTGTGGCCTGAGCTGACAACACAGATTAGCTTCCTCTTTCAATACTGTCACAATGAGCTTTTTTCCCCCATCCCACCCCCCCCAGCCCCCCAGTTTCACGTTTTTTCATTATTGTAAAGACATCTCCTTATGGAAAGTCTCCCAGGTCAAACAGGAAGGGCTCACATTTATGCCAAGGCAGAGATCAAGAACAATGAACAGAAACTGGGCAGAAGACTGACTATCAGCACAGCTTTAACAGACTTCCTGCTTCAGGCTCCATTCTCAATGGGGGACAGTAAGCGTTCGGCACTGATTTCCACACTATGTGGCGCTTCCCAGCCAAGAATGTAAGCATCTGACAGATGTGTCAACTCTCTTTAATTCTACAAGTAGATACTGGAGGCACAAATAATACGAATTTTCTCTCATAAATCAAGCAATGAGCCAAAAGCAAAGCTAGGGCTAAACCCCCATCAGCATTGGCGTGGCCATGTCAGTGGAGAAGAAACAAGCCATCGTGCAGAGGGTCAGCATCTCAGCTGTCTCCTCAGCAAAGTAAAACCATACGAGCTGAACGGTTCCTTTTCTGACGACATAACCAACCACAACGGCTGTGCAGGACTTTTCACTACTGGGACGTGTCAGGTGCTCGCTGATCTCCATCCTCACCCCTCATACCCTGAGTCGTGTTGTGCACGTTTTGCTGACACTCGGGCCAGTCAAGTCATCAGCCTCGATCACACCCTAGAGAAGCAGCAGCAGAGGCCCAGAGACGCCCCAGATCCTCCCCGGCATCGCCGCCCACCCTGCTCTTTGCCTCAGGGATGACTTCCGCCTCCATCTCTTCACACGCACCTCACCTCTTGAAGGCCTGGCCCAGGACTTCCCTTCTCTGATGGAAGCCCCCCTCCTGCACATCCCGCCCACCAGACGATGTGCTCTTTAAACTGACCACCTTCCACACTTGGTCAACACATACATGCCAGGAGCCAGGCAACCAGGACAGAGAGATAAGACATTATTTGTTTCAAGCTTTTTAAAAGAAAAAAAATCCTATCGGGAAATAAGTCCTAGTGCCGTACCGTGCTGCGCTGAGTATGGTGGGAGCAGGCCGGGGTAAGAGGAGGGGAGGGGGCTTCCAGCAGGAGGAGCAGCAGGAAGAGGAGCACAGGGGCTGCTGAGAAGGACCAGGAGGAGGAGAGGCCCTGGCAACTCCGCACGAGCACCTGAGCTTCGAGGAAAGAACGAGCAGCGGACAGAGGACGGGCTGGAACGAGGAGGACGGCCTGACACTCAGGCAGTCCCATCCATCGGGGCCCGTGGCACAGCCGCATGGACCGGCCACCAACAATGCTGTGTGGAGCGCACAAGTGGGCTCAGCCTCCTCCAAACGAGGGGCCAGCTGCCTGCACATGTCCACCTCTCTGAATCCATCATGATTCCAAATTCCTAAACTTGACAGGACAGTGTTAACTGGTTAAATTCTGCCTCCACACATCACCAAACTGAAAAGGGCACCTTGAACCCACCCCAGAGTCTCTGAGATGGAAAGACTGGGAGGTGTCCTTACAAAACGGGTAAAAGTCACCACTGTCGCTTGAACACGGACACATTTCCTCTTCGACAACATCTATAAAACAAGACATGGGACTTCCCTGGTGGCGCAGTGGTTAAGAATCTGCCTGCCAATGCAGGGGACACAGGTTCGAGCCCTGGTCCGGAAAGATCCCACATGCCGTGGAGCAACTAAGCTGGTGCACCACAACTACTGAGCCTGTGCACTAGAGCCCGCGAGCCACAACTACTGAGCCCGCGAGCCACAACTACTGAGCCCGTGCTCTAGAGCCCACGAGCCACAACTACTGAAGGCCGTGCACCTAGAGCCTGTGCTCTGCAATAAGAGAAGCCACCACAATGAGAAGCCCATGCACCACAATAAAGAGTAGCCCCTGCTCGCCGCCAACTAGAGAAAGCCCACTTGCAGCAATGAAGACCCAATGCAGCCAAAAATAAATAAATAAATTAATTAATTAAAAAACAAGACACACCACGCTTTGGTCTCACACAATCAGTGAGCAGCTCACCACTTTCCTTGAAGCTCAGATCTCTCCTTCTAGGAGAAAGGAAGGGAGAGGGGGTTGGGGGACGAATGGTATTTCCCTTTCATCCACAAACCCAGGCCCCTGGAACCCATCCACACTCCTGGGGAGCTTACCTTCTCGCAAGGGAGACAGCAATAAGCAAAATAATTAAGTATTTTTATCACGTTATACAGTAATAAACCCTATGGGAAAAAAGAGCAGAGTAAAGGGCAGCTGTGCTGGGAAGGGGGGCAGGTTGCAATTCTAAACAGGTGGTCAGGTTGGGCCTCACTGTGACAGTGACACTGAAGCAAAGACTTAGAGGAGGTCAGCCACATGTATATTTGGGTCAAGAGTGTGCCACGCACAGAGAAGAGTGAAGGCTTTGTGATGGGTACGTGCCTCACGTCTGGGGATGGCGACTGCGGCACAAGCCCCGTGAACAAAGGAAAGAGAAGCGCCTGAAACTTAGGTTCAGAGTTGAGAGATCCTGTACTGATTCATTAGTCTAAACTCCTAAATCCAACTATCAGAGAATAGAGGCTTCTACTTCCGTTTTCTCGTAGCACCTACCAGCACGGTGTCATAACAATTTAGGCTAGCAAGTGGTCAAGAATTGTTTATACAATGAATTCCAGAAAATGTTCATATTCAAACTGTTAAGCTGTGGTAGAATTTTTTTAGAATGACATGTCACTATTAAAACACTCTAAATGTCAACAGGAGATGAAACTACAACTGACTTGAGGAGTAAAGTAATTCAGCAAAAAACAAGAGCTCAGAAAGCTTCAGGACTTTTTAGTAGGGGCAACTGGAATCATGTGGCCAGATGAGAGAGAACAGTGAGGGAGGCGAAGGGGCGTGGGTGTGGCCCTGGGGTCTGCTCTGGCTCCATTGGTCCCCATGGCCGAAGAAGCCGCTGTGACCTGCACGGAGCAGGGCGGCCCCCGGAGGTGCGGGCCCAGGACCCGAAACCCAGCACTGGTCTCCTGGGCCTCTTTCTCATCCGTTAAGAGGAAACAGCCAGACTACACTCGTCCTTCACCACTATTTCTACTGACTGACCCTCATTTATACCCTAAACGTGTCAAGTACAGAACTCCTCAAAAAGTCCTATTTTATCTTAAAAATTTACAGAAACTTAAAAATTCTACTTTGCTATGTATCTGTATTTTAATATATCAACCACTCCTTCCCCCAATGCCCATTCTGAGTACAATGGATGGTCCTGGAGGATGTGCCCGGCTTCCTCACTGACTTAAGGGCTCTCCCTGCAGCCCCGGCGCAGCTCCAACACCAGAGCTGTCCACATGACGCGGTGGCTACAGGTGGGGCCTGCCGTGACGAGGCTCCAGCCCGCTCAGCGCCCAGGCCTCAGCCATCGGCATGGCCAGGGACCCTGACAAGTTCACTGCATCCCACCCCCGCCTCGCACAGTGCCCTACCCAGGACCCGATTCAGGAAGGCTGTGAAATCCAGAAACCTGGAAAAACACTGGAATAACCCTCAGACCTGATCCCCGTCTCTTCTTTTGCAGGCATCACTCGTGTGGAGCGGTTTTATCGCGTGTGCAAACTCATGCACCCACCACCACAAGCTCCTCTGTGCCCCCTTCAGAGTCTCTCTTCCCCAGCCCCGTCCTGACCCAGTGATCTGTCCTCTCCCGTAACGGCGGCACCATTCCCAGAACGCTGTATAAATGGAATCACGCAGGAGGTAACCTTGAGACTGGACTCTGCTCGGTGGGAGTCCTCTGGGGCCCACCCAAGCTGCTGCAGGGCACGGGGAGCTTCCCACGGCAGGAACAAAAGAATCACGGTGTGTTGACCACTTACCCACTGATGGACACTTGGGTCGTTTCCAATTTGGAGCTCTTACAAACAAAGCTGCTCTGAACACCCATGTTCACATTTCTGTGTGGACATAAGATCGCAATTCTCGGAGATAAATGTCCAGTAGTGCAGCGGCTGCGTCATATAAGGTAATCAAGAAGCTGCCACACCATGTTCCAGAGCAGCCGCACCATCCACCGTCCTCTGTTCTCCCCGCTGTGTAGGAGATCCAGCTTCTCCACATCCTTGGAGTCTGCAGCCCTGTCATTTCAACTCCTCTAGTATGTGTGTCACAATCACTCACCACCATGGTTTTAATTTGCTTTTCCCTAATGGTTAGTGATGTTTTTCGTGTGCTTATGTGCCATCTACGTTCATCATCTTCTGCCCATTTCTGAACTGGACTGTTTGGGATTTTTACTGCTGTATTTTCAAAGTTCTGTATATATTCTAGATATGAGTTCTTTGTGGTTTATAAATATTTTCTCCCACTCTGTCCTCGTCTCTCCATCCTACTAACGGGGTCTTTCACAAAGCAAAAGTTTTAAATTTTGGTTTAGTCCAATTTGTTGATATTTTTTCTTTTATGGATTGTGCTTTTGATATCATGTTAAGAACTCTTCACCAAAAACTAAAAACGGAGATAGAACCAAAGGTCAAAATCCTAACAGTTAATGAGAAAACTTTTAAGTAAAAGAGCTGTCTACACAATGGATTTTGAGAATAAGTGCATTTAGTCTTTATTTTTTAATGACTTTTAAAAAATTAATTAATTAATCAGTTTATTTATTTACGGCTGCGTTGGGTCTTCATTGCTATGCGAGGACCTTCTCTAGTTGTGGTGAGTGGAGGCTATTCTTCCTTGCAATGCATGGGCTTCTCATTGCAGTGGCTTCTCTTGTTGCGGAGCATGGGCTCTAGGCACACGGGCTCCAGGAGTTGTGGCACTCAGGCTCCAGTAGTCGTGGCACACGGGCTCAGTAGTTGTGGCGCATGAACTCAGCTGCTCTGTGGCATGTGGGATCTTCCTGAACCAGGGCTCGAACCCATGTCCCCTGCACTGGCAGGCACCAGGGAAGTCCCACTCTTTATTTTTAAACTTTAGATGTGATGAGGAAGAATGTTAGCAAATATTTACAGAACAGTTACCAGAACATTTAAGTTATATCTATACTTATTCTGATTACTATTATACAATAGTTTTTATCTAAGTGTGCTTAGCAAGAAAGATGACAAACACATTCTTGTCATGTATAAAAATCTGTTTTCATAAATTGAAAGTCTATTGTCTTGTAATTCTGAGACTATCAAAATGTTTATTAATTACTTGTCTGTGAATTTTCTGGATTATCTATGAAGAAAAAAACCATATAATTCATAACTGTAGTGGTTTTGAAACATGCCCACAGTTCTTTGTGACAACTCTCCCCTCTTGAACCCGGATGACGTGGTACCTCGCCCTAATGAACAGAATGTGGTGCAGGTGATGTGTGACTTCAAAGGAGAGGTGACACAGGCAGTGCAGCTCCCGGCTAGACTCCAAGGATGCTCACTCCTGCAACTCAGGGGCTACCGGTGAGGAAGTCCAGGTCACATGGAGATGCCATGTGCAGGTGTTGCAGCTGACGGTTTACCACTGGGTGAGGGTCCAGGCGACCCAGCCCAGCCACCACCTGAGCTATGCTGCCTGGGAGATGGTGAGCAAGACCCGCCTGCGTCCAGTCAGCCTCCCGCTTCCAGACGTGGCGAGTGACTGTTAGGGTCTGAGGGGGTTAGTTAGACAGCAGCAGTTTCCAATCCTTATGCCTTCGTTTCTTATTCTTCTCTTACTGTAGTGTCTGGGACCCAAAGTACAATGTCAAGTGGAAGTGGTACTTGTGGGCACCCTTGCCTTCTCCTCGAGTTTTAAGAATGTTTGTAACACATTATCATTAAGAGTGATGTGACTGTAGGTGTCCTCTCATGTTAGTTACAGAAGTTTCCTTCTGTTTCTAGTTTAATACGTTATTTGTTTTTAATCAGGAGCAAGAACTGACTTTAAATAATCTTTTTGCATCTATCGAGATATTCATATGGCTTTTTCTCCTTTGCCTTGTTACTAAGGTTAATTACATTTATAAGACTGTCTAATTCTAAGCCACCCTTACATTGCTAAAATAAACTTAATACAGACACTACTGTATTCAGTTTTCTAACCTTTCTTTAGGATTTTTACATCTACATTCATGACGTAGATACGCCTGTAACTTTTATTCCTCTCACTAAACTTTTCTGGTTTGGACATCCAAATTATCTAATAGCCTCACAAAAGGAATTGAGGAGTATTCTCTTTTTCTGTTCTCGGGAAGAGTTTTTATTATTATTAAGACACGCCTGTTGGGACTTCCCTGATGGTGCAGTGGTTAAGAATCCGCCTGCCAGTGCAGGGGACACGGGTTCGAGCCCTGGTCCAGGAAGATCCCACACACTGCGGAGCAACTAAGCCCGTGGACCACAACTACTGAAGCCTGCGCGCCTAAGAGCCTGTGCTCTGCAACAAGAGAAGCCACTGCAATGAGAAGCCCGCGCACCGCAATGGAGAGCAGCCCCCGCTTGCCGCAACGCAACTTACAGAAAGTGCCGCGCAGCAACAAAGACCCAACGCAGTCAAAAATAAATAAAATAAATAAATAAATTTATTTTAAAAAGACACACCTGTTAAAGCATCTAGTCCCAGTGTTTTCTTAGTGGAAACATTTTTTTAATTAATTTAATTTATTTAGCTGTCACAGGTCTACTTAGACTCTACTTCTCCTTTAATCTGTGTTGGTAAATTCTATTTTTCCAAGAGTCTGTTCCATTTCTTCTAACTGATCACATTTATTGCCATAATTGTTTGCAGTACTCTAGCTTTTTAATTCCTTTTACATATGTATTGATGTTTCCCTTTTTTCTCCTAATGCTGTTTATATGCACCTGTCTCTGTCTTTCTGGGGTTTCTGTTTTGTTTTTAAATATTTACTGTATGTATGTATGTATGTGTTTGTTTATTTATTTATTTAGCTGCACTGGGTCTTAGTTGTGGCATGCAGGATCTTTGTTGTGGAATGTGGGATTTTTTTAGTTGAGGCATGTGGAATCTTTTTAGTTGAGGCATGCGGGATCTAGTTTTCTGACCAGGGATTGAACCTGGGCCACCTGCATTGGGAGCATGGAGTCTTAGCCACTGGACCACCAGGGAAGTCCCTGTCTCTCTGGTTTCTATGTTTGTTTTATTTTTCTTGCCCAATCATGCCAGTTTATTAGTCTTATCAAGGAACTAATAATTTGGTTTTGTTTGGTCCTTTGATTTCTATTCTTCTTTTATTTTTGTATTATTTCCTTTCTGCTTTTTTTGGGGGGAGGCGGTTTTATTCTGTTACTTTTACTCTACATTGGGTTAGACACATAGCACTTTAATTTTCAGCCTTTTGTTTTAATACAAACATTTAAGACAGCATATTTTTTTGCAGTACTCTTTTTGCTGCTTTATTCAAGTTCTGATAAGTAGAATTTTACCTATTGTTCACTTTTAAGTTTCCATTATGATTTCTTCTTAACCCATGAATCATTTAGAAATCTTTAAATCTCCAAATTTATAGGAATTTTTATCTTATTAATAATCTATAATTTAACTGCATTACGGTCAAAGAACATGGCCTGTAAGACAGTAATTCTTAAACTGTTTTAAGAGTTACTTCCACAGCCTAGTCAATTACAAATATTCCATGTAAGTCCTAGAAGAATGTGAATTCTCTAATTGTTGGAGAATAGGTTCTATATATAACGTCTTATATATTTTTCTTATTAAATAAAGCTTAACTGTGTGGTCCAAATCTTCTACTTCTTTACTAATATTTTGCCTTAAGAAGTCTGTGAACGGGCTTCCCTGGTGGCCCAGTGGTTAAGAAACCGCCTGCCAATGTAGGGGACTCAGGTTCAAGCCCTGGTCCAGGAAGATCCCACATGCCGCGGAGAAACTAAGCCCGTGCGCCCCAACTACTGAACCTGCGCTCTAGAGTCCGCGAGTCACAACTACTGAGCCCACGCACCACAACTACTGAAGCCTGCGCGCCTAGAGCCTGTGCTCCGCAACAAGAGAAGCCACCGCATTAAGAAGCCTGCACACTGCAACGAAGAGCAGCCCCCGCTCGCCGCATCTAGAGAAAGCCCACGCGCAGCAACGAAGACACAACACAGCCAAAAATAAAAATAAATTAACCAAATAAATGAAAAAAAGTCTGTGAATATAGAATTGTCAATTTATTTCTGTAATTCTATTCATTTTTGCCTTATATACCTTGAGACTATTTTATTAGGTGAATACAAATGTCACAGCTGATACTGCCATGTGTATTCAGAGTAGCTCTGCCATTTGCTGAAATCTTTTTTTAGGAGGTGGGGAGCACAGAAAGCCTGGATGTCTTCCTTACTTCCTCCCCACCTAGCAATTTATTTAAAAAGTGTGTTTATTGAGAATCTTCTTGTTTTGTGGCAGTAAGAAACTATGGACTATCTAACCTGCCACATTACTGGAATCAGAAGTCCATGTGTTACTTTAAACACTGATGGATGAACCTTGAGGGCATTATGCTATGTGAAAGAAGCCAATCACAAAAGAAACACTATATGATTCCATTTCTATGAGGCACCCGAAGTGATCAGACTCTGAGAAAGAGGAAGTAGAATGGTGACTGCCAGGGGCTAGGGGAGGGGGTAGGGTTTCAGTCACACAAGATGGAGCTGTCATACAACAATTGTGCATACAGCCAACAACACCGTGATGGACACCTAAAAACTGTTAAAAGGGTAAATTTATGGTATGTGTTTTTACCACAAAAACAAAACAAAAAACTACTCTTTCACCTCCTTTTAGATCAAATAGTAAACTGGGATTTCTACGTGCAAAGCAAATATAGTAAGGAATATTTCAAACTCTGGCAGCTGTCTCTAACAGTACAAATACAATTCTCAAAGTGATGACTACAACCTTTCTTTTCTCAACCAACCACCTTCTGGCCAATCTCTTCTACAATTACCTCATGGTTAAGTGAGACAAATAAGGCATCTTTTCAGTCATGGCAATTATACAAAGACCGTAGACTTCTTAAAATTCTTTCTATTTCAAAATACCCCTCTTTGGGACCTGCCTGGCAATTATACAAAGACTGTAGACTTGTTAAAATTCTTTCTATTTCAAAATACCCCTCTTTGGGACCTGCCTGGCTATCCAGAGAGTTAAGACTCTTGAGCTCCCAATGCAGGGGGCCTGGGTTCAATCCCTGGTCAGGGAACTAGATCCTGCATGCATGCCACAGCTAAGAAGCCCACACACCACAACGAAGATCCTGTGAGCGGCAACTAAGACCCGGCACAGCCAAAATAAATAAATAAATAAATATTAGAGGAAAAAAAACACCCCACAAAATACCCCTCTTTGAATATGTACCTCATATTCATACCTTCAAATGTAGTTTCAAGCTGGGCATATAAGAATCACGTAAGGAGTTTGTTTAAAAATACATTTCCAGACTTGATGAATCAAAATCTAGAAAGATCTGTGATTCTGAATTAAAAACAAACAAACGAAAAACAATTCCTTTTGATTGCTTGCAAACATGTCATTGTCTGCTTTGCACTCAGTATTATCTATGTTTATTTCCTGTATGGATGTTTAGAAATTCTTTATATGAAAAATAACTGCTGGTTTAAAAGACTATTTTAATAAAGTAAAAAAAAAAAAAAATTATCTTAAAAGCCGCCCCTAACTCCTTAAGCAGAGCTGAGTGCCTCTTCTCGGCTCCACCAGCACTGTGCCATCTCCTGACACACAAAGCACAGCAGGCACGTACACACACACACACCCCGCCCCACACTGCACATATGTTGTTGGCAGGCAGGGCGTGTGGACTCACAGTCCTCTCAGGCACAGCACAATGGCGGACATGCAGCTGGTTTTCAATACACGTTTTCTGAACCAAGCCAACAACTGTACAGGACTCTGTATGGAAATGATCTAACGACTATCAATCAAGAAAGGTATACCAGCATCACCTCAGGAACTTTGAAAAAATACCTATTCCCAGGTTCACCTGGATTTAGTGGAAGTCACCAGCTCCATGACCTCCTCTCCTGTATGAGGATAACACCCCGGGAAGTGGTTGTTTAGATGGTATTTGGGGGAAGAGGACTTTGAGTGAAGTCGGTCAAAGAGAGAGGAAGCCTATTCTAAACGGGAATGACATTCGAAAACTGTTAAAAACAGGGCATGTTGGTGCCAAGTGAGTCACCAAAACAAACAATTTGTAGGAAAATGGCTACAAAAGGCCTTGTGTGGTAACGCTAAAGCACTTTAACTTTTCATAAAACTGAGGAGCATGACTGAAGACAGGAGTGGAGGACAGACTTGCATCACACAAAGATTGCTCTGGATACCGTGTGGGGTTTGGACTGAGGTGGGAACAGAATAGAGACCAGTTAAGAGGCTGCTGTAATAACCCAGGCCTGAACCAAGCCAGTATGAACAGAGAACAGATTTGAAATATACTGTGGAAATGGAATTATAATTACTTAGTCACCAACCAGATGTGGGAGCTGAATGAGGGAAGAGAGGTCTGAGTTTCTAGCTGCAGCAAGTGTGCGGCTAGTGGTAGCCCTTATGAACATGGGGATAAAGCAGAAAGAACAGATTAGGGCTGGGACTGAGGGACTGTGGGGAAGGAATTCTGAGCCTGAGGTGGCTACAGCACATCAAGACAGAGAAGTGCGTAAGTGGGTCTGTAGCCGAGAATAGAGACGTAGGCTGCAGATGAGATCTGGGGTCAGAAGCAGAGAGATGGCAACTGAACTCACAGAAAATGAGGCCATTCACACAAGTAGAAGAGGGGGAGACACAGGCAGAGACAGAGCCCTGAAGACAAAGGCAACTGAGGAAGAGAAGTTCTGAAAAGGCGTGATCAGCCAGAGAAGTAACAGCAAAATCAAGAAAAATATGGACTTAGGGAAGGAAGGCACGGTTGACAATGTCGGAAGTCACAGAGGGCTAAGAAAAAACACCGATGGAAAGTCCCTCATTGCATTAGAAAACTAGAAAGCGCACAGTACTTTAGAATAAAAGTTTCAGTGGGGAGGCTGGGGTAGAACCACGGCTGAAGAACGCGTGGGTGATGAGAGTGGAGAGAGACAGGGTGGTGCACGCTTCTAAGATTCTGTGTGTGTGTGTGTGTGTGTGTGTGTGTGTGTGTATGTGTGTGTGTGTGTGTGCGCGCGCGTGCACATGCCTTTGTCTGTGTAGGTGACAAAGCGATAGCTGGAGTGCGATATGGGGGTTGAGGTCGGAAGAGATTGGAGCACATCTGAATAATAAGGGAAGAGAGTTATTAGAAAGAGGTTGAAGCTATGAAGAAGAGAGGTGATAGTGGAGCGTGAGGCCCATGAGGAAGCACCTGGCATCGAACACAAATGCAGCACACCAGCAGCCCTAAAGAGGATGCCTACGCTCACCCACTGAAACCAAATATGCGAATCCTCTGAGCAGTAAGGCAGCCTAATTCAATATCTGAAGGTGGGATCGATCAGAACAAAAATAAAATCACTTGATGAACACATTTTTAAAGCCCTGGTGTTATAACTGTTCACAAAACCCTATGTGTGTGTGTGTGTGTGCGCACGCGCGTGCACATACATGCACACGCACAGCAGAATCTAAGTCCAACCACAGGGAACTGTTACATAAAGATTGACCTGCCCAAAGCCACTGTGGAAGCCACTAAAAGACTGTTCAGGACAGGAAACGTCTACAACATGCAACCACACGGGAGAAAAGCTGCAGGTCAGTGCGTGCAGGATTCCAGCTGAATTTAAAAGAATGTACATACACATTTACACAGACAAATACCAAAAGAATATAAACCCAATAGTATTTGCTTGTTTTTAAATGATGAGAGTTTTTTCTTTACACATTTCGATGTTTTAAAACTTTTAAAACTTTTCAAGTAGTAGTGAATACACACTACTTTTGTAATTCGGGGGAAAAGAATTACACCAATAAATATTTTAAGTAATACTTATAAAAGCTATGGAATAATATGAAAAGAAGTAGATATATATGACTACACATATATGATTACAATTATTTTGAAAAGAGAAAAATCATGTGTAAGAAAAAAGGCTGGTAAGAAATACATCAATTAATGTGTTGGAGGAGGAAATAATTATGGGCAATTTTCCTTCCTTCTACTATTTTATGCCTTGAAAATTTTCTTTAAAGAACATATATTACATTAGTATGAAAAAAAAACACCATACTTACCAACCCCGACCCCAACCTTTTCCACCATGTCCCGCCTCCTACGACACACACACCCACACCCCCCGCAAGTACTTACATGGGCTTACATCTCTGTATCTGTTTCGATTTCTGTTTTCTGGAAACTTGGCCACTCTATGAGGATAGTCATGGGACTCACTGCGAATTTCCTTAAAATAACAAAAATATATTTTAATATTTCTCTTAAATTTTATATAGCAAAACAGACACTTTCCCAGCCAGTATAAAATAACTTTCAGGCTTCCCTGGTGGCGCAGTGGTTGAGAGTCCACCTGCTGATGCAGGGGACACAGGTTCGTGCCCTGGTCCGGGAGGATCCCGCATGCCGCGGAGTTGCTGGGGCTGTGAGCCATGGCCACCGAGCCTGCGCATCCGGAGCCTGTGCTCCGCAGCGGAGAGGCCACAGCAGTGAGAGGCCCGGTACCGCAAAAATAAATAAATGAATGAATGAATGAATGAATAACTTTCACTGAGCACTTAGTATAGGTCAAGTACTATGCAAAGCACATCATCGACGTGACCTCATTCAATTCTCATAACACCAGTGGGAAAGATTATCTTCCCCATTTTGTATGTCAGGGGTGACAGGCTTTCAGGAGTTAAATGATCTACCAAAGGTCCCACAGCTAGTGAGTGTGAGACCCCAGGACTGAACCAAGGTCCTTCAAGCAGAAGGCTCTGCTCTCATACACGTTCACTGCCCTGCCATGTTCAACACCTACAGCAACGTTAACAGTTCATGTGACAACTGATGCAAAGGAGGAAGCTAAGGTTACCACATCATACTCAAATTTCCAACTAAACTCTCTGAATATTATCTACCTATATTTCAGAGCTTCTATCTTAAAATTTTAATCTATTTCTTTATCTTCATGCCATATAACTGTTACTTTATTCTGAGCCCCGGTATTCTCAAATTTTATTTCTAGAGCTACAAATGCTCATTTTAGGACCCTTATGGTTCTTGGTATTCCACTACAGAAGAACTTCTGTGCCACTATGCCTGCACTAGGCACTCAGCTACTTGCTGTATCCATCATGACCAGCTTTTTCTCCCAAATGGAACATTATTCTAAGAATTCAGATAAAAACAGAAACAGGGGCTTCCCTGGTGGCGCAGTGGTTGAGAGTCTGCCTGCCGATGCAGGGGACACGGGTTCGTGCCCCGGTCCGGGAGGATCCCACATGTGGAGCGGCTGGGCCGCTGAGCCTGCGCGTCCGGAGCCTGTGCTCCGCAATGGGAGAGGCCACAACAGTGAGAGGCCTGCATAACGCAAAAACAAAAACAAAAACATAAACATACCAAAAAAAAGAGTATGCATTAACAGCATACCCCATATGCATACCCCATATGCATACCCCATATGCATTAACAGCATACCCATACCCCAAAGAGTATGCATTAACAGCAAAAATTAATTTGGGCTTTTGCTCACACTACCATGTCTGGAGAAACAGTATTTTAAAAGTTAGGCACCAAGATTTCCCTGGTGGTGCAGTGGTTAAGAATCCATCTGCCAATGCAGGGGACACAGGTTCAAGCCCTGGGTCCAGGAAGATCCCACATGCCGCAGAGCAATGAAACCTGTGTGCCACAACTACTGAGCCTGCGCTCTAGAGCCCGTGAGCCACAACTACTGAGCCCACGTGCTACAACTACTGAAGCCTGCGTGCCTAGAGCCCGTGCTCCGCAACAAGAGAAGCCACCGCAATGAGAAGCCCGCGCACTGCAATGAAGAGTAGCCCCTGCTCGCTGCAACTAGAGAAAGCCCGTGCACAGCAACAAAGAGCCAACTCAGACAAAAATAAAATAAAATAAATAAATAAACCCATTAAAAAAAAAGTTAGGCACCAGGTAATTTTATAAATTAAGCATAAATAAGTTATTCAGGTAATTTTCCTACCGTCCTGCCTGCCACCACCCAACAGCCCTAGGACAGGTAACTTTCTAGCTCATATTTTTACCCAATGGGCCTTCCAATACCCAAGAGTAGGGAACAGAGACCACCTCTCGGCGCAAGAAATCACAGCCTCTTTGTGCAAAGAGCATGGGGGTTCAACATATGTTGGTGCAGTCCTTTTGGAAAATGCAATCTGCCACACACACAGGAACAGAAACACACACATACACATGTTACAATTGTTGCTACTGACTTTTTTTTTTTTTTTTTTTTTTTTTGCGTTACGCAGGCCTCTCACTGTTGTGGCCTCTCCCGTTGCGGAGCACAGGCGCCTGACGCGCAGGCTCAGCGGCCATGGCTCACAGTCCCAGCCACTCCGCGGCACGTGGGATCTTCCCGGACCGGGGCACGAACCCGCGTCCCCTGCATTGGCAGGCGGACTCTCAACCACTGCGCCACCAGGGAAGCCCGCTACTGACTTTTTAATGCTACTCTCACACCCAGCAATCTTGCTAAGCTCTCTAACATTTGGTAGCTGGTTCTGAATCTCTTGATACCAGCAAACAGTGATAATTCTGTCTCCCTTATACTTCGTATTTCTCATTCATACCTCTTATTTCTTTTTCTTATCTAATTGCATTGGCTAGGACCTCTTATTCAATGTCAAATAGAAATATTTTTTCCCTGATTTTGAAAGAACTGCTTCTAAGGTTTAACCACTAAGTGTAATATTTGCTTTAGGTTTCTGGTGGATACACTTTTCAGGTTAAGAAGGTTCCCCTCAGTAACTTCTAGTTTACTAAATGTTTCTTTCATCATGAATGGGTGTTGAATTTTACTCAATGTTTACCCTGCATTCATGGATATTTAACTTTTCTCCTTTAATCTGGTAATGTATTGAATTACAATAATAGATTTTCATTTAGATATGCATTTAAGGTTCCTCCATGTCTTTTCACGGCTTGATAGCTCATTTCTTTTTAGTGCTGAATGATATTCTATTGTTTGGGTGTACCACCATTATTTTAAGATGTATGTATCTACATTTTTAAGTTGAATTGACCTCTAATTTTCTTGTCCCATACAATTTATTCAGTTTTAGTATCAAAGCTCTACTAGCCTCATACAATAAGTTGGACAGAAATATTACCTTTTAGCTTCAAATACTTTTCCATGAAAGCATATCATAACAAATAACTGTGACTGGATGAAAAAATAAATAAAGCTTCATTTCCACTGATTAATTATAGAAGTTTTTAAGTGTCAAATAATAAGTTTTATAGGTAAAGTCAAACACATTCAGGTCTTGGCTTTTATCTGTATAATCTCAAACACTTCAGAGTCGAAACACTACAGAGTTCAAGTAATTTTTTTTTCAAGTAATTTTATATTCCAAGTTAATAATTGATATAAAAGAAAAACATTGATTTAAAACAATACTAAAACATGCATGTTGAGAGATCTTCTGCATCAAATGCAGAGAAAATAATTGACAAGAATAAGAAATTCTAAGAACATCAGGCAGGTGAGGAGAGTGAAGAAGTGCTCCAACACTTTGCTGCAGAGCGCATACTGCTGTAATGTTTCTGTGAGAACAATTTGATAAGGTTATAAGTTTGAGCCACCAATTTTGCCTCCAGGAATTTATATCGCATACAGCCATATACCTGTGTGTACCAGGATGTTCACTGTACGTAACAGTGGAAAACTGGCAGCAACCTCAGTGCCCTGCAGGAGTAAAGCAGAGGTGAGGGGAAGCTAGGGGGACAGGAGGGAACCAGGAAAGGGACACAAGTGCTGCAAACACTTGTGTGGGCTGGTCTCAAGGACACACTGTGAAAAAGGTATGAAAGACGTTGAGTAGCTCCCAACTCCATCCACTCAAACATAACTATGCCTGAGAACACAATGAATAATTCTAGAAGGAGTCAAAATACTAGTAACTTGTGGGGCAGAAGACTGGGGGACTGAACATCTAGGGGAGGGTAGAAATTTATATAACTAAAAATTTGCTTTAATTATAAAATATTTCAAACAAAAAAATATAGATAATAGGACACCCCATGTTCCCACCAGTGAGATTAAACATGTTACCACTTTTGCCATATTTGTTTCAAATTTCTTCTCTTAGAAAAGGTATAAAGTACATCAGACACAGCTTTTCTCTACCCTGCTCCTCTCTGCTTTCCAAAGTAACCTTCTGTCATTCTAACTGCTTTTTATTGGAAACCTTTTGTGCCATTTAAATTTTAAACCATACATTCACATATTCTTTAGTTTATATACTACTTAAAAATAAACTAGCTAAAATAGTAATAAATACTAGTGTAATATCAGTCTTAATGCTAATAAGTAGTTTTAAAATCACATCAAAAAGTTGTTGCAACACACAGATTGTGAGAAAACAGTTGCAAATCATATATCTGATAAGGGATTAATATCCAGAATATACTTTTTTAAAAAACTCCTACAACTAAAATATAAAACAATTTTTAAAAGGGCATTAAACAAGCCCTTCTTCAGTACTCCTGTTATGCTTATACACCCATTTTCCACAGTTAAGTCCAACTGTTGGTTGCTGTTTCCAATTTTTAGCCTAAAAAACATTTTTTTTAATGTACAATATAACTAATCATTACTGATATTGCAGAAAAAGAATAGGGCAGGGCCCCAGGTATTGGGGTAGGGAAAAGATCTTAATTTACAACACCATAAAACAGATACATTTTCTCAGTTACTTTTTTTTAAAAGAGAGAATTCTTACAGAGTTCATTTTCTCAAATTTCTAATGTTATCATTATTATTTGTTCTCCTTTACCTTTCTTTAATTTCAGTGCATTTAGGAAGAACCCCAGTACTTTAGAAAGTGGCTCCAGAGCTACGTACGAGTTGCCTACTCCAACATCGATTCTTTCTTACTAAAGGTTTCTGAATGTATTTTCTGACTTACAAAGAGCCCAACTAAGAGCCTGTATTTCCCAGCCTCTTGTACAACTAAGAACAGTCATGGGACACAGTTCTGGCCAATCAATGGGAATAAGCAGAAATCACTAGGTTGGGATGCAGGAGAGCTTTGATCAAAAGGGCTGGCTCAGTTGAATACAGGCTCTGATGTGGGGGGCGAGGGGTGGGAAAGGGCAGGAGCTGTCTGGTGACCCCAAGGTAAAAGCACATCCTGAGGAAGGCCAAGCAGAAATAGAGTAGAGTGGGTCATCTATGACTTGATGGAGCCACAGTAACAGCTCTGGACTCCTATCTCCAGAATTCTCATCACATGAGAAATGGAAGTCCCTGTTTGTTGTTGCCTGATTTTCTTTCCAAGCAGCTAAATGCAGGTCTCTAATACACACAGTAGAGCCAAATCTCAACAATAACTAGATCTGACACTGATGAGGCATTTTCAGGACCACCCAAGACACAAAAATAAACAATTTTATAAGCACTTTATGTGAGCAATAAAATACAAGGTGTTTCTCAAAATGGGGATGGGAAAGGCAAGCGTTGAACTATTCCCTAGGTCTATCATATTCGGCAAAATAAGGCTCTACTGATGTTCTGATGCTGAAATGTTCCCCTCCTATAGCAGAGAGAACCCATAAACACTGGCCCTAAATACACAAAGGATGTCTCTGTTAGCAGTAAAACCTGTCAACCTCAGCAATGCTGACATTTGGGCTAGATAACTAACATTGTTGCGGGCCCTCTTGTGCCTGGCAGGATGTTTAACAGCAGCGCCAGGTCTCTACTTGTTAGATTGGCAGTAGCACCCCCTCTCCCAGATGTGACCACCAAAATTCTCTTCTGACATGTCCCCGGACAGCAAAATCTACCACCAATACACCCCACCAACACCCAGCTGAGAACCACTGTTCTAATCTAGTGCCCACTCCCACCTTTAATTAAAGCTAAATTTAAATGGGGAAGATCTTTGTTTTAAAAAATAATTTAACCAAAATAAAAATTTTAATCCTATTGATTTTTATATGATTTTTGCTCAAAAAAGCTAGGAATAATTGACTCACTAGTTATTTCTTTCTTAGTGGCAATGATCCAAAACGTAGCTAACTCATGCACAAGTGTCTTTCATGGAGTTATTTATGACACTGAAAGGCTAGAAATAACCTAAATGTTCAATGTCAGGGAAAAGACTGGTTGTACAAATCATGGTGCATCCAAATTAATACTGTACAGTCACTTAAATGAAAGGCACTCATGCCAGTGGTCGCATAAACTCGTACAGTCTCCTGGAATGGTAATATATGACATAAACAAAGGCATTAACAAACCAATAAATGGAACTGAGCTGCTATTTGGGAGAATAATTCATTCAGCTCCTCAGCTGTATTTGAAATTTACATACATGTGTGAGGTGACTATATTATGATTGCCCAACACCTCCTTTTCCTAAGGATCTGGAAAGGAACTCATGCAAATCTGACTTGTTCTTCCCTAAAGATAACTTCTCTTGCTTTTTCTTTACCCTGAATACTTAGAAAACTCATCAGAACGCATCCTGGTTTTTATGCTTTTCAAATATATTCCTGGTGGAGACTCTGACCTGGAGACTCAAGGTGTTCCTCAGCTCAGAGATGTTCTTCCACTATTACTTCAGTTATTGCTTCATCTGCCTCTGCTCTCTCTTCCAGGAACTCCGATCACAGATTTGAGACCTTCCTGCGTTTTTTGTTTTTTTTTTTGCGGTACGCGGGCCTCTCACTGTTGTGGCCTCTCCCGTTGTGGAGCACAGGCTCCGGATGCGCAGGCTCAGCGGCCACAGCTCACGGGCCTAGCCGCTCTGCGGCATGTGGGACCTTCCCGGACCGGAGCACGAACCCATGTCCCCTGCATCGCCAGGCGGACTCTCAACCACTGCGCCACCAGGGAAGCCCCCTTCCTGTGTTTTAAATGCTCTCTTACTATTCATTTAAAGTACCTTTTTCCTAAATTCTGCAAGGTTTTTTCCCAAGCTAACTTGGTATTGTGCACTATCTATTCTGATAGTGAGTCCTGAATTTTTTAACAGTCACATTCTATAACTTCAAGAACTCTTTCCTGTTCTCAGCTTATTTTATTTTTACAATCTGCACTTGTCATATTGGGAATCTGAATTCCACTTTTCTCTCTTTTTTTATACTATTTGGCATACTCTAAATGATACAGTCTCATTTTCTTCAAGTGCTGAGTTTTTCGTATGTCTAGCATTTGTTTGTTCATCTTTACAGAAAGGATCAGCCCTTACCCAAGGTTTTGTGGATGCTCATACTGTTTACTATCAAAATCCTCTGAGTCTCAAATATGTGGGTGGGACCCTTCTCTATAGTGTCAAATAATAATGTGGATTTTTTCTTATTACTGTGTTTTGGGCATTTCAGTGATCAATAAGAACAACAAAAAAGCTTCTACTGCATGGAATTAAAGACCTAGAAAATTATATCTTTTTCTCATTTTCTATCACTTTTCTTGCTGCCAATTTTTACTACTATTTGCACAATTGTCTCTGACAATTTTCTCTTTAAAATCAGACCTCAGAATTTTCCTTGGAACTATCAAGGAGCCAGTCTAATAAGTGGCATAAGAAAAACATGCTCACATTTAAAGTAAACACAGGAAGAGAATTTATTTTTGCCTGAGGGCATAACAGTGCATGAACAGACCTGAAGGATGAGCAAGCAGATGTCAGGTCAACAAGCTGGGAAAGATGGGTCCAAGCAGAAAAAGAGCTGTGCAAAGCCAGAAAGATGTGAATGTATGTAACAAATGAATGAAAGAATGATTAACTGATGTCTTGCAAGAAGTATATAAGCAACACAAGACTTGTGGTACATGAGAGACGGAAATGCAAGACATGAGGATGAACAGGTGGAGAGAAATCAGATTATGCAGGCATTTGTTCATGCTTCACTCACCCAACACACATACAGGGATTCTGCAAATTATGAAGATGGTGTTGCAAATGGAGGGGCAGGGGGAAGGAAAGATGGATTATTCTACAAACAGTATGATAAAAGCAAGCAGTTATTTAGGAAAAAAAAATTAACTGATCAGGAACAAGACAAGGATTCCCACTTTCACCACTTCTATTCAACATAGTACTGGAAGTTCTACCTGAGCAATCAGGCCAAAAAAACCCAGTAGGCATCCAAGTTGGAAAGAAAGTTGTTAAACTATTTCTATTTACAAATGAAGTGATCTCACGTGTAGAAAACCCTAAAGAATCCACAAAACGACTGTTACAGCTAATAAACAAATTCAGCAAAGTTGCAAAACACAAAATCAACACACAAAAATCAGTTGTGTTTCTATACACTAGCAATGAGCAATTCAAAAAAAAAATGAGATTAAGAAAGCAATCCCATTTACAATACAATCAAGAATACTTAAAAATAAACTTAACCAAAAAGGTGAAAGACTTGTACTCTAAAAACTATAAAACGTGGCTGAAAGAAATTAAAGACAACCTAAATAAATAGAAAGGTATCTCATGTTCGTGGATTGGAAGACTTAATATTAAGATGACAGAGCTACCCAAAGTGTTATACTGATTCAATGTAATCCCTATCAAAATTCCAATGACAATTTTACAGTAACGGAAAAACTCATCCCAAAATTCATATGAAAAGTCAAGGGACCCTGAAAAGCCAAACAAAATTGAAAAAGAATAACAAAGTTGGAGGAATCACACTTCCTGATTACAAAACTTACAGAGCTAGAGTAATCAAACGCATATGGTATGGCATAAAGATAGACACAGATCGATGAAATACAACAGAGTTCAGAAATAAACCCTCAGAGGGACTTCCCTGGTGGTGCAGTGGTTGAGACTCCATGCTACCAATACAGGGGGCCCAGGTTCGATCCCTGGTCAGGAAACCAGATCCCACATGCGTGCTGCAACCAAGAGTTCGCATGCCACAACACAGGAACCGGCGAGCCACAATTAAAGAGCCTACGAGCTACAACTAAGGAACCCACCTGCCACAACTAAGACCAGGTGCAACCAAATAAATAAATAAATATTTTTTAAAAAAATAAAGAAAGAAACCCTCAGATCTATGGTCAACTGATTTTCAACAAGGGGGCCAAGACCATCCAATGTGGAAAGGACAGTCTTTTCAACAAATGGTGTTGGGAAAACGAGACATCCACATGCAAAATAATGAAGTTGCACTATTACAATACACCTTACACAAAAATTAACTAAAAATGGATCAAAGACCTAAATGTAAGAGCTAAAACTATAAGAAACTCTTAGAAGAAAACATAGGGATTGAAAATCTTCATGATCTTGAATTTGGCAATGGTTTCTTAAATTATGATACCAAAAGCACAGGCAACAAAAGAAAAATAGATAAATTGGACTTCATCCAAATTAAAGACTTACATGCATAAAATGACACTATCTAAAGAGTGAAAAGAAAACTCACAGATTGGGAGAAAATATTTATATACCGTGTATCTGACAAGATATTAATAACCAGGATATCTAAAGAACTGCTACAATTCAACAACAAAAGGACAATTAAAAAATAGGCAAAGACACTTGGGACTTCCCTGGTGGTCCAGTGGTTAAGATTCCATGCTCCCAGTGCAGGGGGCCTGGATTCAATCCCTGGTCAGAATCCGCATGCCACAACTAAAACCCCGCATGCTGCAACTAAGACCCGGTACAGCCAAAGAAATAAATATTTTTTAAAAAAAGATAGGCAAAGACACTTTATGAATGGCCAAAATCTAAAACACTGACAACATCAAATGATAACAAGGATGTAGAGCAACAGTAACTCTCATTCTCTGCTGGTGAGAATACAAAATGGTCTAGCCATTCTGGAAGACAGTTTGGTGCTTTCTTACAAAACTGCACATACAATCCAGCAATGATGCTCCTTGGTGTTTACCCAAAGGAGCTGAAGACTTATGTCCACATAAAAATCTACACATGGATGTTTATATCAGCTTTATTCATAATTGCCAAAACTTGGAAGCAACAAATGTGTCCTTCAAGGGTTGAATGGATACATAAATTGTGACACATCCAGACAATGGAATATTAATCAGTGTGAAAAAGAAATGAGCTATCAAGCCATGAAAAGACATGGAAGAACTTTAAATGCATATTACTAAGTTAAAGAAGCCAGTCTGAAAAGGCTACATACTGTATGACTCCAACTATATAACATTCTGGAAAAAAAAAAACTACTGAAACAGTAAAAGATCAGTGGTTGTCAGGGGTTGGAGGGATGACAAGGTGGAGCATAGAGGATTTGTAAAAATACTCTGTATTATGCCATAGTGATGGATACATATCATATAATACATCAGTCCAAACCCACTGAATATACAACACCAAGAGTGAAACTTAATGTAAACTACGGATTTTGGTGATTATTATCTGTCAGTGTAGGTTCATGGGTTGAAACAAATGTGTCAGTCTGGTGTGGGGTCAGGGGGTATATAAGAAATCTGCCTCTCAATTGTGCTGTGAATGTGAAACCACTCTAGAAAAGTAAAGTCTTAATTAAACACAAACCAAAAAAAGGCAAAGGACTTGAATAGTTATTTCTCCAAAGATTCAGAAATGGTCAATAGCACATGAAAAAGATGCTCAACATTCTTAGTCATTAGGGAAATGCAAATCTAAACCATAGTGACATACCTACTACGCAGGACCATAATTTTTTTTTTTTTTTTTTTTTCAGTACGTGGGCCTCTCACTGTTGTGGCCTCTCCCGTTGCGGAGCACAGGCTCCAGATGCGCAAGCTCAGCAGCCGTGGCTCACGGGCCCAGCTGCTCTGCGGCATGTGGGATCTTCCTGGACCGGGGCACGAACCCGTGTTCCCTGCATCGGCAGCGGGACTCTCAACCACTGCGCCACCAGGGAAGCCCGACCATAATTTTAAAAATGGTAAATAACAAGTGTTAGAATGTGAGAAAAGCAGAAACCTCAAACACTGCTGGCGGTAATGTAAAATGTTGCAGCCACTGTGGAAAACAGTTTAGCAGTTCCTCCAATGCTAAACACGGAACTACCATATTATCCAGCAATTCCACTTCTAGGTCCAAACCAAAAGAATTAAAACCAGGGACTCCAATGAACACTTGCACGGCAATGTTCATAGCAGTATTATTCACAATAGCCAAAAGGTGGAAACAATCCAAACGTTCATTACCAGAGAAAAAAAATATGGCATACCCATACAAAAAAAAATATTAGTCAGCCATAAAAAAGGAATAAGGTTGTTACAGACGACAACATGGTTCAACGTTAAAAACATTATGTTAGGTGAAATTATCCAGACACAAAGGAACAAATATTGTATGTTTCCACTTGTATGAGGTACCTAGAAGAGGCAAATTCATAGAGCTAGAAAGTAAAGCACAGGTTATCAGGGGCTGGGGGAGGAGGGAATAGGGAGTTATTGCTTAATGGGTACAGAGTTTCTATTTGGGGTGCTGAAGGGGTTTGGGAAATGGTGGTGATGGTTGCACAACACTGTAAATGGAATAAATGACACTGCAGAGAGAGCAGACAGCAGAAGCAGGAAGAACTACAATTCTGCAGCCTGTGGAATGAAAACCACATTCACAGAAAGAAAGACAAAAGGAAAAGGTAGAAAACTATGTACCAGATGAAGGAACAAGGTAAAACCCCAGAAAAACAACTAAATGAAGTGGAGATGGGCAACCTTCCAGAAAAAGAATTCAGAATAATGATAGTGAAGATGATACAGGACCTCAGAAAAACAATACAGGCAAAGATCAAGAAAATGCAAGAAATGTTTAACAAAGACCTAGAAGAATTAAAGAACAAACACCTAGAAGACTTAAATAACAAACAAAAAGAGATGAACAATACAATAACTGAAATGAAAAATACACCAGAAGGAATCAATAGCAGAATAATTGAGGCAGAAGAACAGGTAAGTGACCTGAAAGACAGAATGGTGGAATTCACTGCTGTGGAACAAAGAAAAAAGAATGAAAAGAAATGTAGACAGACTAGGACAACATTAAACACACCAACATTTGCATTACAGGGCGTCCCAGAAGGAGAAGAGAGACAGAAAGAACCCAAGGAAATAGTTGAAGAGATTATAGTCAAAAACTTCCTTAACATGGGAAAGGAAATAGACACCCAAGTCCAGGAAGTACAGAGAGTCCCAGGCAGGATAAACCTAGTGAGAAACACACTGAGACACACAGTAATCAAATTGACAACAATTAAAGACAAAGAAAAAAATTTTAAAGCAACAAGGGATAAATGACAAATAACATACAAGGGAACTCCCATAAGGTTAACAGCTGATTTCTCAGCAGAAACTCTGAATGCCAGAAGGAAGTTGCATGATATACTGAAAGTGATGAAAGGGAAGAACCTACAACCAAGATTACTCTACCCGGCAAGTACCTCATTCAGAATCGATTGAGAAATCAAAAGCTTTACAGACAAGCAGAAGCTAAGAGAATTCAGCACCACCAAACCAGCTCTACAACAAATGCTAAAGGAACTTCTATAAGTGGGAAACACAGATAAGAAAAGGACCTACAAAAACAAACCCAAAACAATTAAGAAAATGGTAATAGAAACATACATATTGATAATTACCTTCAATGTGAATGGATTAAAATGCTCCAACCAAAAGACACAGGCTCGCTGAATGGAAACAAAAACAAGACCCATATATATGCTGTCTACAAGAGACCCACTTCAGACCTAGGGACACATACAGACTGAAAGTGAGGGGATAGAAAAAGATATTCCATGCAAGTGGAAATCAAAAGAAAGCTGGAGTACCAATACTCATATCAGATAAAACAGACTTTACAGAATGTTACAAGAAACAAGAAAGGACACTACGTAATGATCAAGGGATCAATCCAAGAAGAAGAGATAACAATTATAAATATATATGCACCCAACACAGAAGCACCCCAATACATAAAGCAAATGCTAACAGCTATAAAAGAAGAAATTGACAGTAACATAATAACAGAGGCGGACTTCAACACCTCACTTACACCAATGAACAGATCATCCAAAATGAAAATTAATAAGGAAACAAAACCTTTAAATGACACCATAGACCAGAGAAATTTAATTGATATTTATAGGACGTTCCATTCGAAAACAGCAGATTACACTTTCTTCTCAAGTGCACACAGAAGCTACTCTCCTGGATCTATTCTCCAGGATAGATCACAACTTGGGTCACAAATCAAGCCTCGGTAAATTTAAGAAAATTGAAATCATATAGAGCATCTTTTCCGAACACAGCGCTATGAGATTACAAATCAATTACAGGTAAAAAAATGTAAAAAACACAAACACATGGAAGCTAAACAATACATTACTAAGTAACCAAGAGATCACTGAAGTCAAAGAGGAAATCAAGGAATACCTAGAGACAAATGACAATGAAAACACAACAATCCAAAACCTATGGGATGCAGCAAAAGCAGTTCTAAGAAGGAAGTTTATAGCAATACAAGCCTGCCTCAAGAAACAAGAAAAATCTCAAATAAACAATGTAAACTTACACCTAAAGAAACTAGAGAAAGAAGAACAAGCAAAACCCAAAGTTAGTAAAGGAAAGAAATCATAAAGATCAGAGTAGAAATAAATGAAATAGAAGCAAAGAAAACAATAGCAAAGATCAATAAAACTAAAAGCTGGTTCTTCGAGAAGATAAACAAAATTGATAAACCTTTAGCCAGACTCATCAAGAAAAAGAGGGAGAAGACTCAAATCAATAAAATTAGAAATGAAAAAGAAGTTACAACGGACACTGCAGAAATACAAAGCATAAGAGACTGCTACAAGCAACTCTACACCAACAAAATGGACAACCTGGAAGAAATGGACAAATTCTTAGAAAGGTATAACCTTCAAAGACTGAACCAGGAAGAAATAGAAAATATGAACTGACCAATCACAAATAATGAAATTGAAACTGCGATTAAAAATCTTCCAACAAACAAAAGTCCAGTACCAGGTGGCTTCACAGGTGAATTCTATCAAACATTTAGAGAAAAGCTAACACCCGTTCTTCTCAATTCTTCCAAAAAATTGCAGAGGAAGGAACACTCCCAAACTCATTCTATGAGGCCACCATCACCCTGATACCAAAACCAGACAAAGATACTACAAAAAAAAGAAAATTACAGACCAATATCACTGATGAACATAGATGCAAAACTCCTCAACAAAATACTAGCCATCAAAATCCAACAACACATTAAAAGGATCATATACCATGATCAAGTGGGATTCATCCCAGGGAATGCAAGGATTCTTCAATATGCAAATCAATCAATGTGATACACCATATTAACAAATTGAAGAATAAGAACCATATGATCATCTCAAAAGATGCAGAAAAAGCTTTTGACAAAATTCAACACCCGTTTGTGATAAAAACTCTCCAGAAAATGGGCATAGAGGGAACCAACCTCAACATAATAAAGGCCATATACGACAAACCCAAAGCAAACATCATTCTCAATGGTGAAAAACTGAAAGCATTTCCTCTAAGATCAGGAACAAGACGAGGATGTCCACTCTCGCCATTATTATTCAACATAGTTTTGGAAGTCCTAGCCACTGCAATCAGAGCAGAAAAAGAAATAAAAGGGATACAAATTGGAAAAAAAGTAACAGTCACTGTTTGCAGATGACATACTATACATAGATAACCCTAAAGATGCCAATAGAAAACTACTAGACCTAATCAATGAATTTGGTAAAGTTGCAAGATACAAAATTAATTCACAGAAATCTCTTGCATTCCTATACACTAAAAACGAAAGACCAGAAAGAGAAATTAAGGAAACAATCCCATTCACCATTGCAACAAAAAGAATAAAATACCTAGGAATAAACCTACCTAAGGAGGTAAAAGACCTGTACTCAGAAAGCTATAAGACACTGATGAAAGAAATCAAAGATGACACAAACAGATGGGAGAGATATACCATATTCTTGGATTGACTTGAAAATGACTATACTATCCAGAGCAGTCTACAGATTCAACACAATCCCTATCAAATTACCAATGTCATCTTCTACAGAACGAGAACAAAAAGTCTTAAAATTTGTATGGGGACACAAAAGATCCCGAATAGCCAAAGCAGTCTTCAGGGGAAAAAAAGGAGCTGGAGGAATCAGACTCCCTGACTTCAGACAATACTACAAAGCTACAGTAATCAAGACAATATGGTACTGGGACAAAAACAGAAATATAGAACAATGGAACAGGATAGAAAGCCCAGAGAGAAACCCACGCACCTATGGTCAACCAATCTATGACAAAGGATGCAAGGATATACAATGGAGAAAAGATAGTGTCTTCAATAAGTGGTGCTGGGAAAACTGGACAGCTACATGTAAAAGAATGAAATTAGAACACTACCTAACTCTATACAGAAAAACAAACGCAAAAGGGATTAAAGACCTAAGTGTAAGACTGGACACTATAAAACTCTCAGAGGAAAACATAGGAAGAACACTCTTTGACATAAATCACAGCAAGATGTTTTTTGACCCACCTCCTAGAGTAATGAAAATAAAAACAAAAATAAACAAATGAAACCTTAAGAAATTTAAAAGCTTTTGCACAGCAAAGGAAACTATCAACAAGACAAAAAGACAACCCTCAGAATGGGAGAAAATATGTGCAAATGAATCAATGGACAAAGGATTAATCTCCAAAATATATAAACAGCTCATGCAGTTCAATATGAAAAAAACAAACAACCCAATCAAAAATTGGACAGAAGACCTAAACAGACATCTCACCAAAGACATATAGATGGCCAAGAGGCACATGAAAAGCTGCTCAACATCTCTAATTATTAGAGAAATGCAAATCAAAACTACAATGAGGTATCACCTCACACCAGTTAGAATGGACATCATCAGAAAATACCATAAAACTGTTGAAAAATACCGGAGAAAATTTTTTGTAATCATAGAGAAGCTCTCTCTGAGCCATGGCACAAAAAGTTAGAAAAAGTTGATAAATCTGACTTCATAAATATTTAAAATTTCTACATGAAAAACCATCATAAATGAAGTCAAAAGATAATCCATAAATTGAAAAAGTATTTAAATATATGACAAACACTTAACTTCCTTAATATGTAAAGAGCTCTTACATATCAGAAAGAGAAAGGAAATACAAATGACTTTTAAAAATAAAAACTGTTAAACTTCATTCACAATAAGAGAACTGCAAAATATAACAAGAGTAAGACCATTTTCCACCTATCAGACAAAGATTAAAAAACTAGGTAAAGGTGTAGGGAAACAGGCACTTTCTTATACTATTTATTGATGGACATGTACAACTTCTTTGGAAGGTTATTCACTGCAGCATTGCTTACCATAGCTAAAGACTAGAAACAACCCACATGTCCATTATAGATGAGTGCTTAAATAATGAATACCATTCAACTGTTAAAATGAACACATGAGATCTAAAAGGAAGGATTTTCAAAATATAAGTGAAAAAAGCAAGGTGCAATACAGTATGCTGTTTGTTTCACAGGGTTTGGATAAAGAGAGAGGGAGTGAGAAGGGAGAGAGGAGAGTGATCACCTACAGGGAAGGAATGAGGGAGCATGGGGGCAGTGACTTACTTTTCCACTACACACCCTTCTGTACTGTTCTCATTTTTGCCATGTTCATGTAATCCTAACCAAATTACTTATTTGTGTATTAAACCACAAGCTCTGGGAGTTCTCTGGTGGTGCAGTGGTTAAGAATCCGCCTGCCAATGCTGGGAACACGGGTTCGAGCCCTGGTCCGGGAAGATCCTACATGCCGCGGAGCAACTAAGCCCGTGCACCACAACTATTAAGCCTGCGCTCTAGAGCCCGTGAGCCACAACTACTGAGCCACCGGAACGAAGAGTGGCCCTCGCTCGCCACAACTAGAGGGGGCCCGCACGCAGCAACAAAGACCCAACGCAGCCAAAAATAAATAAATAAATTTATTTTTTAAAAAAAAGAATAAAATAGCATATCTTGACTAAACTCTTACTTTGTATCACGCAAATGCTATGTAACTCATTTGTAGGTGGCTACAAATGAGAAAACAGAGATTCAACTTTTCCAAATTTATACTGCAGTTAAGCAGTAGATCCAGATAGGAATCCAGGACTGAATTTTAGAGCTTGTGTTTGTTTGTTTGTTTATTTATTTATTTATTTCTGCATTGGGTCTTCCTTGCTGTGTGCAGGCTTTTTCTAGTTGCAGCGAGCGGGGCTACTCTTCGTTGCGGTGTGTGGGCTTCTCATTGCGGTGGCCTCTCTTTGTTGCGGAGCACGGGCCCTAGAATGCGCGGGCTTCAGTAGTTGTGGCACGCGGGCTCAGTGGTTGTGGCTCACAGGCTCTAGAGTGCAGGCTCAGTAGTTGTGGCACACAGGCTTAGTCGCTCCGCGGCATGTGGGATCTTCCCGGACCAGGGCTCGAACCCATGTCCCCTGCATTGGCAGGCGGATTCCCAATCACTGCACCACCAGGGAAGTCCCTATTTTATTCTCATCAAAGTCTTCTCCTCACAGAGGAGGGCCTCTCAGAAAGAAGTGTGATACATAGCAGAACTTATTCCACCAGGAATCTTATCTCCCCAACCAGCGATGGGTATAATACGAAGGACCATGACCAACTGAACACCCTGACACATGCAACATATTTAGCTTCCTACTTCACTGTGTCCATCCACAGGATCTTTATACAGAGTATATACACAAAGATTTGACTAATAAAACAAAGTGAACACTTAACCATCATATAATTGAGGATTCACTTAGGGACCTTAAGTATAAAGAAAGAAATTTCAGTATTTCTCCCATAAGTAGAAACTATCAATTTGGGATTACCTTAAAGTCCTACTTTTTTCTTATAAAATTAATATCTCTTTTCCAATTTCCTAAATTCTTATTTGCTGTTCCATCACAACAGCTCGAAGTAGAATATTCTAAAGTACAACAAGGATATAACGTTTTCTGTGTACTATATAGAACAAAGCTATGTACCAAACACTAAAGTATTATTTAATATTATATCATACTAAAGTGTTATAACTATCTCACCCTGACAATGTTACAGTAATAGAGATTTAAAAAAAATAAAAACTTAAGATTTGAAATGTGAAACTATGTTTTCACTGGTTGAGGCATAAATCAGTTCCCGCTGTCGTGGAGTACCACCTGGATGGTCTAAGGTCCCAGCCTTGACTAGGAGGAGTGGGCCACCCCTGGGAACCTTACCCCAGACTGCCTCAAGAATTCCTGGAAGCACTACTAAGTAACCTGTCAGAGGAAATGATAGCTTTCAGAGTATAAGGTTGTTTGAATACAGTGAAAGAAGAAACAAAATAATTTAGTATGAGATTTTCTTTAGAGGAAGGAAGGCAGTTTAACACAAAGTTATCAGTGATCAGTGACATGATCCAAACGAACTAGGTGATAGAACAAAGAGCACATTAAATCAGAGTCCTGGGTTGTGAAAGGAATAGGAGCACATAAAAACAAACAAACCTCCCAAACTGAAAAAGATACCAGAAATCCACAGATACAAGCTTCCTGGAGGTCATCAACCTCAACAGTCCTTAGGGATCTATGATACCCTTGAAATCACATGCCAAATGTGGGGGAATTGTATGTATGTGGGCATGTCTCTTGTTCACAGGTTTCATCTTAAAGGTGTCTAAAGGTGTCCACAATCTTTAAAAGCAAGGATTTCACTGTTAAGTCAAAACAGCTTCCTGAAACATTACTACTACTGTACCATAAATAGAACATTAAATTAGCACTACATTAAATATATTTAAAATAACACTACACTCACTTCAGACAACAGCCCAGCAAGGTACAACAGCATTCCAACTAAGAATGTAACAGAAAAGTTTACTATTCCACTCAGAACAGCAGAGTCAGAACTTATATGCTTTAACACTTAGCCTGCTGAACTGTATCTGTTCCTTAGTTATCAGCTGCTATGTTTTAAGTTTATATGCTAAGTTGACTTAGTATACGGTTAGTCACTATTATCCAAAGTAACAAAGGGTATTATCCAAAGTTTTAATTACTAGTTGGTTTAAATATTCTCTGCCCCTAACAGTTCACCAATAAGAAATCATTTTAATGGCACCACCAACAGGGAACAGAGCACGGAGAATCTAGATAAGAATTTTCAGAGGAAACAAATCATATGAATGCTTATCTGAGAAAGTGAAGAGCACACTTATGTTAATTTTAATTCTGCTCTCCTAGATCTTATCTGTCCATATCTCTGGTTTACTCTTTGGAAGAGTGAACAGAGTAAGAAAACAAAGCAACCAGACAGGGTGTCTGAACCGCAGGAGACTGCAAGAGCTGTGATAGTTCTCCAACTGGGAACAGGGAATTCTTGTGGATTCTAATGATCTGGGAGAAGCCAAAAAGGGCTATTGGAGATTCTGGTTAAAATAAAAAAACTGAACAAGAGGCAAGCTAGAAAGAGTAGGGGACAACACAGCTATCTGGATTTCCATGATTATAGGTATCAGTAACCTACAGAACCTGTCAAAGGCAAAACAGTATTATTTCGAGTTCTGTATTCTTCACTGGAGAATCATTCCCCCAGCTGCTTTTCCTTAAAGCAGTGGTTCTTACCTTCTGAGGAATCACAGAGCTCCATTTAAGAATCTGACCAAAGCTGTACTTCCCTGGTGGCGCAGTGGTTAAGAATCCGCCTGCCAATGCAGGGGACACGGGTTCGAGCCCTGGTCCAGGAAGATCCCACATGCTGCGGAGCAACTTAAGCCCGTGCGCCCCAACTACCGAACCTCCACTCTAGAGCCTGCGAGCCACAACTACTAAGCCAGCATGCCACAACTACTGAAGCCCACACACCTAGAGCCCGTGCTCTGCATCAAGAGAAGCCACGGCAATGAGAAGCCCACGCACCGCAATGAAGAGCAGCCCCCACTCGCCACAACTAGAGAAAGCCTGTGTGCAGCAATGAAGACCCAATGCAGCCAAAAATAAATAAATAAAATAATTTTTTTAAAAAAGAAAGAATCTGACCAAAGCTATGGAATCCCCCAGAAACTACATCCCCTAGGGCATTCATACAAGTTAGCACAGTTTCAGGGGACTTGAAAATCCCTTTCCAGTCTGATCCATGGATCCCAGATGCTGTTTTAAAG